>NC_064853.1:94119278-94209278 GCF_024139225.1 Suncus etruscus
AAAAATACTCGAGAGTGCTGTGTTAATTTTTCTCTGTAAGTCATATAAGCTCATGATTATATTGTTTGGGCTAAGCTGAAAACAAAGGGAAAAAATGATGATCAATGAAAAAAAAATAGCTGAAGTGATTTAAAAAAAAAGCATCCAGAAGGCACAAAACAATGGTAAAAATTGGGGAAGAGGCAAGATTAAGTCAAAGAGCCTTATAAGGATAATGGAAAGTCACTGGGCAGCCAAATAGTCAGAAAGTGTCAGTGGCTTCCTGTTTCTAAGGCTAAGCCACAGGAATGAAGGAAGAGTAGGCTCCAGTCGTGATTAACAGCACAAAAGGCACAATAGTGAGCATGCTTCGGTTCTTCACCTGTGAAGGAAAACCTTGCTACAGCAGCAGCAAATTCTAATGTCAACAGGCAACCAACCAGGGCACTGACCCTCTCCCCAGCAAGGTCACAGAACCAACCCCAGGTGGCACTTCCTAGAGCTACCACTTCTTGCTCTGCAAGGCTTTCTCTTGCAAAACTGCTTGCTCACTCCCAGTAAGCTTCTTTACTGAATGCATGAGAACCCTGACATTCCATGCCCTACCCTCTCAACTAGCTACTACTCTTTTTGCCTGGATGCACTTCAAGTTCACCAGGATCCAAATCAAGCTCACTCTTGGCCTCCTAAATCTCCTTCTCTTCCCATCAGCCCACTGATGGGTTTAAATTCTCGCCATCAACTCCCGGCACCATTATGCTTTCCTCTCCTTTCAGAGAGGCCCTTAAAACCTGAATCTCTCTTCACTGCTGTGGCTGGACACAGCCCATCCTCTCTCACCAGACTGGCAAAGAGCCTCCTGACCACCTGTCTATCTGTCTATTTATCTCTCCCCCTTCCTCCCTCATTCTACTTTTTTTTCTCCACACTGCTTCAAAATTCATCTTCCTAACATAAAAACTGAGTTTCAGTCCAACATCATTAGCATTCAGGGAATATAAACCAAAGTTTTAGTGAGCTATCAGACATATCTATCAGAAATAGTAAAGGCTATTTGATATAGCCTTTATAGATATATAAATATATAGATATAGCCCAATATAGATAAGAATGCTGAAAGATTAGATCATTTATCCACTCCATGGGGGATGGAAATCTGTAGCCACTTAGGAAACAAAAGGAATGAAGTGGGCTGGAGAGATAATACAGCCTGTAGGGCACTTGCCTTCTATGCTGCAGAACTGAATTTGATCCCTAGCTTCACAAAGGGTCCTCCAAGCCCAACCAGAAGTGATCTCTGTACATAGAACCAGGAGTGATTCCTGAGCACCTCTGGGTATGGGCCAGACCCCCTCATCCCCCATCCCCCACAAATAAAGATCTGAAATTTTTCATAAAACTAAACATGCACTCACCATATGACACAGCTATTGCACTCTCAGGCTATTTATTCAGAGACATGAAACCTTATGTTCACACAAAACCTAAACAAGGGTGTTCAAAGCAGCTTGATGTTCAATGGCCATGATCAGACATAACTCATATCCAACAGAGATGAACAGTTCAACCAACTAGGTGTATCTACCACACGGAAAACTACTCACCACAGTATGAAGGGACTGTTCACACATGCCATAAATGAGCTCAGCCTTAGAAGAATTATGAAGAAATGAGTAGAGAGAAGGAAAGCTACTTATATAGCATTTGTGAAATGACAGAAATAACAGGGATAATATACCATTATGTATATGTACCACAGTTTCAGATGAATGGCTATAGAAACTATGGTTTATACACAATGGAATATTATGCAGCTGTCAGGAGAGATAAGTCATAAAATTTTCCTACACATGGATGTACATGGAATCTATTATCTATTATTAGGAGTAAAATAAGTCAGAGAGAGAGAGAGACACACACAGAATAGACTCAATCATTATCTATGGGCTTCAAGAATAATAAAATACATTATTGAAATAATTCCCAGAGATGAGTGTTAGAAGGACCAGCTCACCACTTGAATGAAGCTCATCACAAAGAGTGGTGAGTGCAGTTAGAGAAAAAAATACACTGACAACTATCATAACAATGTCAATGAGTGAGGGAAGTAGAAAGTCTGTCTCAAATACAGGTAGATGGGGAGGGAGATGGGAACATTCATTGGTGATGGGAATATTGCACTGGTGAAAGGGGGGGGTGTTCTTTTTATGACTGAAACCCAACTACAATCATGTTTGTAATCAATGTTTAAATAAAGATATAATAAAAAAGAAATAACAGGGAGACCAAACTGGGACTTGCCAGAATTTGGGTAAATAGAAAAAGGGTGGCCATAGCTAGAATGTGGCAGCATGAGAGATCCTGATGAATTGGTTTTCTACTGTTTTTTATATGTTTATTTTTGTTTTGTTTGTGGGCTCCACCCAGCAGTGTTGAGGGCCTACTTCTGGCTCTGCACTCAGGAATTAGTCCTGGCAGTGCTCAGGGATTATATGGGTTGCCAAGGATCAAACCTGCTCAGGTCCCAACAGGGGTTTCTATTTTGATTGTGATGGTTAACCCATTGGAAAAGTTGCAGGAAGCTTCAGATAATATATGTGTTAATATGCTTACATTAATCATGAAGTATTAATAAGATGGATGGACTGGATCACTGGTAATCAATACTTTTTTGTTTATTTGTTTGGGGGCCACATCCAGCAGTGATCAGGGCTTACTTATATCTGGCTCTGTTCTCAGCTATCACTCCTGGTGGGGCTCTGGAGACCATATATGGTGCTGAAGGTCAAACCTTTGCTGACTGCATGCAAATAAATGCCTCATTCCATGTACTATCTTCACAGCTCTAATCACTATTCTTTTGTGACACTATATCGTAGTTGTACAAGTTATGCAAGATCTTACTGGCAGAGGGGAAGCTGGTTAAAATAGAGATGGCCTATTTCCGTATTATTTTTTATTTTATTTTTTTTTTTAGTGGTTATGGTACTTTTATTTATGAGAAAAATTTGGGTTTGAACATGAAACCAAAATGATTGCACTGGGCACCACCAGAAGTTGTCCCTGACTGTAGATCCAGAAGTAAATCCAGTAAGATTCTTTAGAATTTTTCCTTTTATTTAAACACCATAATTACAAAGTTGTCGTTATTGGGTTTCAGTCTTACAATGTAAACCACCTTTCACCTATGAACATTTCCAGCCACCAGTGTCCCCAGTTTAACCAGCCTCCCTTGCCTGACACTGAGACAGGAATTTAACATCTCACCTCTCTTTCTCTCCGTATTATTTTTAACGAATGTGCATGAACCATAGTTAACATAAACACAACACACACAAACACACACACAAATAAAAAACAACTCTTTTTTTCTTTTCAAAAATCAACAACTTCCGTATCTTTACAGTGCCCAGAGTCCAAGATTTCTAGACTTTGCTTCCATAACAAACACTAGCCAATGTTCTTCACCATTTTCTGACTGTGGTCCCCTTTTAAATCTGGCTTTTTTTTTTCCCCTCCTAAGTCCTGGCAGTGCTCAGGACTTATTCCAGGCTCTGCATTAAAGGATTACCCCTGGCAGGCTCAGGGGATCTTATAGGATGCCAGTGATTAAATTCAGGTGGGTTGTGTGCAAGGAAACACTCAACCTGCTATACTAGTGCTCTGCCCCAAACCTATCTCTCCTTTCTCTGATGTCCCAGTCCTTCCAGTCAACATCTTAGTTTCGTGCTGTAGCCCCCAGCTGAGAAAACCCACCTCTATCTGCCAGCCTAAGCACACGCTTGGTGTAGCAGGCAACATTTTCTCTGTATCAGCTTATTTAATTCTCAATAATTGATCCTGCAAGTTAGATTCCACAGGTCAACATTCACCTAATTCACCTAACTCAAGAAGGCTGAGTCCACAAAAGTGGTTTTACCACACCAGAGCCTAATCATCACCTGAAGCAGTGGTTACCTTGATAACCTTTCCCAGACTTGAGAGCTGGACTAAGAGTGCCACACTTTCAGAAAGGAGTCACTGGATGCACAATGAACCTATGAGCTAGACATGAGAGCTTAAAAAGCCAGTTACAGAGCCAGCACCTGAAGGATTTGACACTGGGTCCATAAAATCTATGTTTCTCCAAAGTTAGGCCTGCAAAGACAAAGAATTGTTTAATACACAGTCAGGACAAAATAAACCGAGGAAGGATAAAATATTGATTCATCTGACAAAAGTTCCGCTACTCCTAAGGCTAAATAAAACTAGAATCAGCCACCACAACGCCCAGAACCTTCTCAAAGTTTCATGGGCCAGATACATGAACCCAGACCTCAATTTCCTCAAAAACCTCAAACTAGTCACCTCCATGCTCCTTAGTAGCTATGTTGCCATTCAAGAAAAGGTATGCTTATTCCTCAAATAGAGATGTTCTTGGGGTCAAAGCAATAGTCCAATGGGGAGGGAGCTTGCCTTGTAGAGCCAGAATAAGTACTACCAAATGTGGCCCCAAAACCAAAAGAGAGAGAGAGAATTTCCTTTAAGTACTCTGTATCACTTATCATCAAGAAATAAATATCAAAGCAACAATGAGATATCATCTCACACACACATGACTTCTTCAGCCAACTTCAATCTAGAGAAAACTAGATTATTGGGGGGTGGAAGTGAGCTCACAACCAGCAGTGTTCATGGATAACTCCAAATGGTGCTCAGGGAATTATTCAGGGGAATGAAGTCAAGGTTCCTGCATACAAAGTATGGGTTCCAATCCTTTAAGCATCTCTTTAATTCAAAAGGGTCATTTACACACATGGATTTACTAGAAAAACTACAGATTATACTGTGATCTACAACCGTTCCAAGTACGCTCTGAAATCCAAGGGATTTTCTCCAAAGGATTTGACATTTTATTTTTGTTGGCTAGACCTATTGTGCTCAGGAGCTATACATGCAAGCTATAGAAAACCCTGAAGGGGACCCTGGAACCATAATATAGTAAATAAGGCACTTGCCTTGCATGCTGCAGACCTGGGTTCAATCCCCGGCATTCCATATGGTCCCCTAAATCATCGGAGTAATTCCTGAGTGCAGAATCAGGAATGAGCCGAGTATTGCTGGGTATGGCCCAAAAACAAAGACCAAAATAAGCAAGCCCGGAGGAGTATGTGGTCTGGTGCTGCGATATCTTAACATGTGTGTTCCAGTCTTGAGTCATCTCTCTACCCACTATTTGTATTTGAATAGGTTATTGGGGAGGGAGGAACACTTGGAGGAACTCCAGGCTTACTCCTGGCTCTGTACTTAGGGGTCACTCCTAAAGAGGTTTGAGGGACCATATATGGTCCCAGAAATTGAACCATGGTCAGTCATGTTTAAGGAAAGTACCTTAACCCCTGCCCTATTTCACCAGTGCCAGCATTTCTATTTTAAACACAGACAACAGAGGCAGGTAAAAAAAGTTTGTTCGAGTTAAATGAATTTACTGACTCATATGTCTTTTGCTTCTTCCTTAACCTTCCACTAAATCTTTGAAGTTTCTTCTCTTAGCCAAAATCATTTCAGAAGCATCAAAGGAGGGTATGAGGGGAGAATATAAAAAGGCAGAACTATATGAAAGGTTGAACAGTCACCACTCCACTCTATAAAAGCTATAAATTCAGGAATGACTTAAGGCTAATGAAGAAACTTAAAAAATATACAGCCCGGGGGCCGGAGAGATAGCATGGAGGTAAAGCGTTTGCCTTTCATGCAGGAGGTCATCGGTTCGAATCCCGGCGTCCCATATGGTCCCCCGTGCCTGCCAGGAGTAATTTCTGAGCCTGGAGCCAGGAATAACCCCTGAGCGCTGCCGGGTGTGACCAAAAAAAAAAATATATATATATATACAGCCCAGGGTTGCAGATAGAACCAGGGTTAAGGGACTTGCCCTGGATGTGGCCAACTCTGGCTCAGTCCATTGCATCACATAGGATCCTCCCAGCACCATCAAAGGTGATCCCTGAGCAGAGAGCCAGGAAAAAATCCTGAGCACCGTCAGCTGTGGCAACCTGCTTACCACACACACAAGAAGGTGAGTGTGTGGAGTTAAGAGAATGCCCTCAGATAAGGAAATACTGACCCGTAAATTCCTCTTGTAGTTGGAGTCCTCGCCATCTCTGTGCTGTCCAGAAGTGCTGGCCCTGTCTTGGGGGTTTCTGTAACCAGGACTGGGGATGATAAACTCCTTTCCTATGTCAATATCCTTCATCGTCTCAGTGAACGTGCCAGGGCGCAGACACTCTGGCTTTCTGGAGAACTTCTGAAACAAAAGATTCAGCATGAATAGGTTATTTCCTAAACTGGGCTTCATCAATCAGACACAAAAGTGCCCTCAAGTAGGAAAAAAGGGTACAAGTATTCATATTTTCAACGTTCAAATCTATAAAAACTATTGTCAAATATCATTTCATTTGTGTAGTTTCTTGTTTGTTTGCAGCATTGCAGTTGGAACTCAGAAACTCTCACCAATGAAATACTGCCCCTGCTTCCACTTCATTGTTTTAAAAGGAGAGGGGAAAATAAATCATTAATAGGGCCAGAGAAATAGCACAGCTGGTAGGATGTTTGCCTGGCATGTGTCAGACCCAGGTTTGATAAGTGGCACCCCATGTGGTCCCCCAAACTCTTTAGGAGAGATCCCTGAGTACAGTCAGAAATAATTCCTGAGCACCGAAGGGTGTGCCCACCCCACAATATCACTGTAATAGAATCAAGAATGCCCTCTTCATAGCCCCAAAAGAGGAAAAAGAAAAAGAAACAATAAAGGAAAACGTGACTTCTTCAGCCAAGTTCAAATCCAATATATAGGCTACAAAAATAAAAGACTTTCTAGAAACAATTTGTTTGTTCCAAGCATTACAAATTCCAAAATCAATTTTACTCCATTAAAACGGAAAAAAAAATTCTTATTAAACTTTACTAAAACTTACAAAATACTCATTCTACTCATGATTGACAGATCCCCTCTCTGCGTATTTATACTTAGATAATGGGTAACTCCATGAAATTACATAGCTAAAGTGGAAAACAGCATTTCATCTTAACACAAAAATAAATTCCTCTTAAGAAAGTTTGAAAGTGCACGGGAAGTATTCTAAAATTAGACAGTGGTAATGGCTGCACAATTTGGTGACTATCTAGGTGAAATCACTCAAGAGCATCACTACAAAAGAGTGAGTTTCACAGTCATTTATATCCTAATAAAGTTGCTTTAAAAAAGATAATAACAAGGACCAGAAAGAAAGTACAAGGTTAAAGGCACTGGCCTCACAAAGGGCTGGTTGGGTTTTGATCCCCAGCACCATGCAATGTACCCCAGCACTTCCAGGAGTGATCCCTGAGCAGAGAGCCTAAACAATGCAGGTGTGACCCTAAAACCAAAATAAATGAATATATACAACTCTGTAAAGGATTGGGAATATGGCACACATAACTGAGCATACAAAGGGCATGCATGAAACCTTGAATTTGATCTCCGATCCCAGGCACCACACCTGGTCCCAACAAACAAATAAAAATTTAAAACAAAAGCCCTTTTTAAAAAAAAGAAAAAGGCTGTTCAACTTAATTTTGCCTAGTATCTTCCTAAAACCTTTTCTAACACTTAGCTTGCTTGGGTTCCTCTAACCAAGGCTCTGTATCTACTCTGATCACTTGTGAAAAAATGAACCGCATACATCTCTCTCCAACATTTTCTCCACTGTTTGAATATGTTCAAGATACAAGCCTTTAAATACCATACTGCCCAGAAATTAGGTAGATGTGTGCTGTTTTTTCGATTCCATAAATTGCTATTGATTTATGGAGCTCTCTCTCTCTCTGCCTCCTGTCTCTCTCTCTGCCTCTCTCTCTCTCTCTCTCTCTCTCTCTCTCTTTCTCTCTCTCTCTCTCTCTCACACACACACACACACACACACACTCACTCACACACACTTCACAGTCAAAATTCTAAGAAATTCATTTTAGAGTATCTGGGGGGAAAAGGGAGCTACTATAAATAAAAATTAAATTAAATTAAAAGCCTACTATTATAAATATAGGACTCAACCACCTGCATAGAGATGTGTTGTTTCCTTGCAGAAAGCAAGCTTGGCTTCTTGCCTCACTGGAGCCTGGCTCAAATACCCTGAATGGATACTGTTAAGTTACTTACAAAGAAAAGTCACCTTGTCCAAAGACAAACTGCACCATACACGACTGAGGCTTACAACCAGGAGCACAGCTATCACTAAGACCTCATTAAGCTTCACTATAAACAGACCTGGCACCTGCCAGGGTCCCTTAAGCTGGGATACAGCCACAGATCGGAGTAATCCTTGTTCCAGAGATCCCAGACATTGGACCTTTCCCTCTGAAGGCCTCCTAGTCTAGTGGATGGCGCCAAAGTGGAAAAAAACAAAATCAAATCAATCTTATTTTGCAAAAACAAGGTAGAAGCAGGAACAAATTTGGAAGGGAGGAGGCCAAAGTAACTCAAGCATGCCACCAAATATCATAAAGGAAGCACCTCCCCCTCGGTTTCTCTGCCTAAGAAAGCATAAAAACCAGGGTTGCATTCCATCCTGTCCTGGCAAGTAATTCTATGTGTGTGGGATGTGTGTGTGTGTGGGGGGGGTGCAGTGTTGCATTACTTCTAATACTCCCGTGGCTTGAATGTCCTGGGAAAACAGGCTGGGCCTTGAACCTGCACAAAGCTCCTATCTTTGGTCTTGGCCTTGGATTTGGGAGGATTTCACCTGATGTGAAATCTTGCATCAGGGATGTAAGAGAGAGCGCCCAGCAATGGAAGCCAGCCAACAGGAAGTTTCAAAGGGTTAAGAGACCCAAACCTCAAGCAATCATTAATTAGGGGTGTTTGGGCGGGAGGAGGAGGAGGAGACTATGTGCATTTCCCTATTTTCGCTGTTTCCCTTAGAGTTGTTAAAAGTTGTTTTCTTTCGCTTACTTGCCTCCTTGAAAGAGGACATAGGAAGAATTTAATCTTTATGTTGGTGGCAAGCAGCATTGTAGCTCTCAGTATAATCTAAATGGCCAAAACCCCAAAGAAGCATCTGGGCTCCAAATCACCAAACAAGAGTGGGCTCCAGGTCAGTTAACTTGCTTATTTTTTTTTTAAAGCAAAGACTTTAAAAGCCCTTTAGTGATAAAAGTGGCTGCTCTGTGCTGCAGGCTAAGAGTGGGCAGGGGTCTGTAAGAGATTTGTAAGAGCCCCAACTTGCCAGACTGGTGTTTCCAAATCCCTTTCCCAGTAACATTCCTTCCGGAGGTTTCCAGCACCTTAGGAATCCTGCTGTAGGCTCTGAAGCTACTTGGGAAGCCCAAATATCATGCATTACCCTCCTGCCATCCACTTGTTGGGCTTCCACACCCTTCTGTACCCTGTCATTTCCCAGAGAGACCCGGTATAAAACTCCTTTTAACACCTCCTGCAATTTGGCAGTTATTCAGGGATCCATCTGCCTGCTGCCTTGCCCTTAACGGTGCAGAAACCAAATGACCCCTAGGGGTGACACACACACACACACACACACACACACACAGCAACATGCACTTCCTTCCGTGCAGAGTGGGCATTCACTGGGCGAGTCCAGACTCGGCCCAAGTGGTCTGCAGCGCCTGCTCGGGTCACAGCCTCCACTATTTACCTATTTGCACAACTGGGAGCGTTAACTTCTGCGGTTGTACAGGGGCTCAGGCTCCCATAGCAAGCAAGACCTGACCGGGCAAGGCTGCGGGTGTTCTCCCATCAACCTTGAGCGACGGATGCAAGGTCTCCTAAGGGGTCGATCAGCTTGGCCTGGGATACACCCGGGTCCTAGGGCGTTTCCACGGCCGGCTGTGGCCTGGAGAAACAGCCAAAAGGACTCCGACCCTCGGGCCGCGTGCGCAGCGCCTCCTGCTGGCCACAGCCGGGAATGTCGCCAGCACCCCAGAACCCGCATCCCACCCCACCTGCCTGGACCTCAGCACCGGCTTGCACCGAGGTCGGGGCGGGGTGGGAGAGATAGAGCAAGAGAGAGTAAAAAGGAGGCCAGGCTCCTTTTTGCACAGTCTCCGATGGGATCCCGGCTCACAGCCTGCCCACCCGACGAGGAAAGCCCACCTGGACACCCAAAGACCCAGAGAGACGGTGGCAAGCAGAGGCAACCTACCTGGGACCCCCAGCTCCGGGAGGGGGCCGCGCCAGCCACTCGACCATGCTCCGGAGCATCAGCCCCGAAGCAAAACAAGCCTTTATATCGGCATTGGCCGCCCGATTGCGCAGGCGCCCTGCACAAAGGGCCACCCGCACTCTGGGAATTGTAGTCGCTAGTGCGGGAGCCCGCGGCGCGCAGCTCGGCCCAGGACTCTGTTTCCCAGAAGCAGCGCCGAGAGATGCTGGTCGGGGTGCAGCGGCCACTGCCTCCCCCCTTCTCCTCCTCCTCCTTCTCCTCTCCCCCGCACTCTCCTTCATTGAGCTCCCATGAGCTGGTCAGCAGTTGTCCTCTCCCTCCGGCCCCCTGTGCGTGTGTGGCCTAGAACGCGGATGGCAGTTGTGGGGGCTCCCCCCCACCTTGAAGGTCACCCTCGCCCCCCTTGTCCCCTTCGCCCCGGCCAGCCCCCAACTCTTATCTAGTTGTGCTTAGTAACGTTTGACTCCTGTTGAGGACATTGCATTCTGCATGCACTCTGGGCGCTGTCCCTCACTCTTATCGCACTGACCCCCACGTCCTGAGCCTCTACTGAACTGACACCACCCCTACCCCCAGTCCCTATCTTCATGAACTGCAAAAAAAAAAAAAAAAAAAAAAAAAACCCAAAGGCTGGACGCTTATGTTTCCTTTTTTTTTTTTTTTATTTTGGTTCATCTCTACCTTCAGCCCTGATTCTGGCACAACTATTTACTCTGTGTTGAGCGCCTACCAGCTGGCTTTTTTTTCCCCCCACACGGTGCTTGTTTTTTATTATCTCCAACCCTATTAGATATTGGCATTTCAGAGACATTTTAGATTTTTTTTTAAAGAAGGCAAAAATGATAACCGTTGCTTCACACGACTGGTGTTCAGAAATAAGTGATAACCCAATGTGTTTTCTTAAACTGGATGGAGTCCGAAATCTATGCAATAGAGTTGAGTCAAGAAACACACAAGATCAGTGACATACATTTTTACAAGTCAGTGGGAATAGAAGAAAAGTCAAGAAACAGCGCTGGACTTCCATATTCACTTGCTATCTATGAAAAATTGAGGATTACTACTATATTACACACACGTACACACATCTATTTCAAGACTGGAAAGATATTACATCAGGGTAGCACTTGCCTTGCGTGCAACGACCAAGGTTTGGTCCCCAGAACCACATATGGGCCCCTAAGACTGCCAGGAGCAATCCCTGAGCATTGCTGGGTGTGGTACAAAAATGGGGGGGAAAATACATTTTAGGTAAATTAAAATACCCAATCATAAAAGGGAAGTCTTTCAAACATTCAACAGAAATAGTACAGCATCTTCATAAATTTGAGAGTAAGGATAAACTTATGCAAGGTACAAAAACATAATAAAATAAACATTTTCATTTTGTTAAAAAAAAACAACACTTCATTAAGGGCCAAAGCTACAAAACAGTAGGTAGGGTATGTGGCCGACTTGGGTTCAATCTCCAGCATTCTGTATAATCAATCCCCTGATCCTCACCAGGAAATCTCTGATAGCAGAGCCAAGAAAAGCCCCAGTACCACCCAGTGAGACACCCTTTACCCCCGTGCCTCAAAAAGAAAAACTATTAAGTTGGAAATTTCTGTACAAGATGCCATAAAATTAAGATGAACCACAAGTCATAGCTAACACAACTTTAAAAATGCAACATTTAAAAATAATTTCTCTGACCCAATAAGAAATGGAAAAAGAGGGGCTGGTGAGGTGGCGCTAGAGGTAAGATGTCTACGCCTTGCAAGCGCTAGCCAAGAAAGGACCGTGGTTCGATCCCCCAATGTCCCATATGGTCCCCCCAAGCCAGGGGCAATTTCTGAGCAATTAGCCAGGAATAACCCCTGAGCATCAAATGGGTGTGGCCAAAAAAAACAAAAAAAAAATGGAAAAAGAGGAAAAGAAAGAAAAGGAAGAGAGGATAGGACCAGAGCAATAGTACAGTTGGTAGGACAATTTGCCTTGCACACAGCACACCAGGGATGAACCCGGTTCGATCCAGGCATCCCATATGGTCCCCCAAGCCTTCCAGGAACAATTTCTGAACACAGAGCCAGGAGTGATCCTTGAACCCTGCTGAGTATGGCCAATAAATAAATAAATAATAAATAAATAAATAAAAGAAAAGGAAGGGAGGAAAGAAAATATAGACAATTGATATGAATAGAGCATCACAAAGATCTGTTATCAATAAAATATGAAAATATAACCAAGCTCACTAATAACCAGAGAAATGCACTGATGATGGAAATGAGACCACTTCATGCCCAGCTGATAGAAAAACAAAAAATCTGATAATACTGTTGTCAATGATCTGAAGATCACATTGCTGGCAGAGTGAGTGCTAATAGATAGAACCAGAATAAAGAGCAATTTGTTTATAGTTAGTAGGTTAGAAATTGACTATATCTTAGAACCCAAGTAGACTTTATGATCCAGAGGCTTGGAGTCCAGAGTTCATTTCTCATTTATACATAAAGAATGTTCCAGAAGGGCTAGAGAGATCATGAGTCATGGTAAATGGGTAAAACATTTGTCTTACACATGAACAACCCAGATTCAATCTCGGCACCCCACATGGTCCTCCAAGCCCTAACAGGAGTGATCCCAAGTGTGAGTCAGGAGTAAGCCCTGAGCACAGTCAAGTGTGACCCCCCCCCCAACACTACAAAAATAAGAATGTACCAGATCTGCCACATGGGTGTCCCAGATCAGCTGGTTCTGCTCTTTGTGGTCCACCAGAGATCCATTGTGATTCAGATTCTGCTCATTGCCACCATCAACCATCCAGATAGAGACAAGGAAAAAAAGAATATAGACCAGGTACCAGTCAGGAATCGGGATGTGTCATTTTCACACCTGTGGTATTGGTGGCAATGTAGTCATATGTACACCTCTAATGAGAGGAAGACTAGGAATGTGCTTCTAACTATGTCACAATGCTGGTTCAGGGGAAGAAGGGAAGTACAGGCTGAATCCAGTCTTCTCCACGGATTATGCCTATCTGCTCTTCATGAGCCTTTTTCAGCAGGCAGGGACTCTGCAGTGAATGAACACATACCCAAAATTACTGGAATGGCTACTTCCGAAGGTAGCACATAGGTATCAACATTCTTGATGCCCAGAGAAGATATGAATGCATTGCCTACATTGAATGCCTTAGGACACTGAGCTTAAAATCTTAAGTTGAGAAATTCCCTAAAGGAGTTTTCCATGCTATACACAGGAAATATAGCCACTGGGCTTTATGTATTATCATGAAAAGAATCAAAATTCCTTTCACAAAAGACCAAATAAATTGATAATAGCATCAGGTGCAGTGGAAATACTCTTCAGCAGTTAAAGATCCAGAGCTGTACTGTATCCACAAGTACACATCTTCAAAACAACATTGAACAAAAGCAAGTTACAAAAATGTCTATCTACGATGGGGGAAGTGTGGCTGAGTTTCATCTCCAGTATAGCATGGAACTCCAGAGCACCGCCAGATGTAGCCCTGGGTCACCACTGGAATGTTGCCTATAGAAAAAAAAATAAACCCAGGGCCAGAGATGTACAGTGGGTAGGGTGCCTGCCTTGCACACCACCACCAACCTGGGTTTAATATCTGACACCCCATACAGATTTCTAGGCCTATTAAAAGTGATCACTGAGTACAGAACCTAGAATAAACCCTAAGTACTGCCATGTGTGGCCCAAAACCAACCAACCAAACAAACAAACAAAAAAGATAAAGAAAATATAAAAAATATATATACATATAAAATTACTCTGGGCATGGTAAACTAGTTCAAGTACAGTTTGTTACTTCTGGTGCTGGTGGAATGTACATGAAATCAGAGAGAAATATAAAAAAAATTGTTCACCTTTTTCTTTTTAAATCTCCTTTTATTTATTTATTTTAGTTTTGGGGCCACATCTGGTCAATACTCAGGAGTTACTCCTGGCTCTGCTCTCAGAAATCACTCCTGGCAGGTACAGGGGGTCTTATGGAGTGCTGGGAATTGAACCTGGGTCCCTCCTGGGTTGGACACATGCAAGGCAAATGTCCTATCTCTGTGCTATCACTCCAGCTTATCTTTTCTTTCCTTTAGTAAAGACAGATGATGCGACTTTTTCCTCAAGAAAATAAAACCAAAACCTTCTTCAAGTTTTTCTCATAGGAAGACCCTAATTAAAATATTCCATTTGAGTAGTATTAGGCACTCCCCATCACCTAATGGTAAGATGAAATTAGAAGACACTAAGTCCTTCATATATGCAAAAACCAAGATCACTAATTACAAAAGACTAACTTTGACAAGCGCAACTGGGCAGAACTTTTTTTGGGTCCAATAAGAAGGACCCTAGCCTAGGCTTCAGCCTAGGATTTGAACAAAAACCAAGATCTTTAATTCCAGAGGTCTGACTTTGACAGCTAAGACTGAACAGAACTTCTGGAACCATAAGGAAAGGCTATATATATATATCCTAGGCTTCGTCCTAAAGTCTGTGCAAAAACCAATATCACTAATTACAGAAAACTGACTACAACAACCGTGACAAAGCAGAACTTCTTGAACCATAAAGACACTATTGTAGACTTCATCCTAAGACCTGTGCAAATACCATGATCTCTAATTACAGAGGACTGATTTTGTCAGCCACAACTGAGCAGAACATTGCCTGGCACCATAAAAAGACCCCTGAGTTCAATAATGAGCATATCTGGAACCTGTAGTTGTTCCCATGGCAGTATGCTTCAAGGGTGGAGAAACCTTGTATCTCTTAGGTCAAGGGAATTCCCTTTCAAATTTCCCCAATACTTATTGTGCCTATGCAAAAAAAAAAAAAAAAAAGGTACAAAACCTCACCACACCTCTTCCTTTATTTTTCTTTTTTGTTGTTAGTAGTTATTTATTGTAGCTGTTGTGTATTTTGTCACTGCTTCTTCTTCGTTTTTTCTCTTCCCCCCTCCCTTTCCTGATTTTAAATTGATATTGATAGATCCTAGATGAATTCCTCCCAGCTTTTTTTTTCCCAAACAAAACTACAGAATTTGAATCATCTTGTTCTGCCTCATAAATTAAAGAGGAAAAAAAAAAAAAGAAAATACCAGGAGCAAACAGTCACATGAACATTGAAGTGTAAATAAATAATGATCAGGCCTAAAACCAAACCCAAAGTCAACAACAACAGAATCAAGATCTATAACAAACAAAGTGGGACAGGTTACACTAGCAGTCCAGGAGGCAAAAAGGGCAAATGGGACTCATGCTGGGAACAGAGGCAAAGGGAAGTCAACACTGGTAGTGGGAATTGCCCTAATTCACTGTCACTATGTATCTTAAATATAACTGTGAAAGACTTGTAATTCACATGGGTCTCAAAAAAAATTATTAAAAAGCATTTTCCAGTTGAAAGATTTTTTTCCCCAATTCAAATGCTTATTAAGCAAATGCTTTATAGTTCTTGTAGGAAAGTTAGGTTGTAATATTTCTAGAGGAAACTATTGCAAAAGACAATTGAATAAATATATAGCAATATACATCATTCCAACATATTAAAACATAAAATCCTCCAGAGCTTTTAATAACTAGGAATAAATTAACCACCAGAATTTTACTGTCTTTGGGGAAATGAATCAGTTTAACATCATCTTTAATCAATAATATGCCCTTCTAGAAAATTTAAGATCCATTCCATTCTAATATGCTAATATTCACTTTTTTATATTTTATTTATTAAGAAATGACTGGTTGAAATTTAATTAAGCTTAGATATAGATAGCCAAGTAGTTCTAATGACAATTACTTTACTTTCTTGTTACTTTCTTGTTTCAAGTATTGAAAAGATTTTAGTAGGGGGCGGCCAGAGAGGTGGTGCTAGCAGTAAGGTATCTATCTGCCTTGCGTGCACTAGCCTAGGACGAACCGTGGTTCGATCCCCCAATGTCCCATATGGTCCCCCAAGCCAAAAGCGATTTCTGAGTGCATGGCCAGGAGTAATCCCTGAGCGTCACCAGGGATGGCCCAAAAACAAAACAAAACAAACAAACAAAATATTTTAGTAGAGCCAGAGTGATAGCATAATGAGCTGAGCACGTTTTTTCTTGCAGAAGACCTGAGTTTAGTTTCTGACACATTTGGTCCCCAAGTTCCACTGAGGAAAACAAATCCCAAGCACAAAGCCAGGCGTCAACCCAAGACCAATAGGTGACATCTAAAACAAACACTATCAGAAAAAACCACTTCTGTCAGTGGGCTTATGTGAAATTAATAGAATATATTATGTTATTATAATTATATTTTATAATAAATGAATTTTAAAATAGAATTATATATTGAATATTATATTGTTGTATATATTTGAATTTTGGACAAAACCTGGAAATGTTTAGGGCTTATTCCTGGTTCTGAATACAGGACTTCACTCCTAGCAAAGCTCAGGGGACCATATGTGGTGCCAGTATAGAATCCAAGTGGGCTGTATACAAGGCAAATGCCCTACCCACTATACTATATCCCTGGGCCTATATAATATAGTTTATAAAAATATTCTCATATGTATGATAATTCTCATATGTATTCTCAAAATGTATGAGAACCCCTGAATCACCTCTGTCTATATCCAGTTGAATGATGAAAAGTTTCCTTCATTATTTCTCAAGCTACCTAGTCAATACAAACTATTACTTCCAACCATATCTCCCCAAATTTATATAGCTGATACAAACTAGAAAGCTCCTAAAAGATTCTTGAAACACTTCACACATATTAATATCAGGTTTGGGAATAAAGAAAATGGATGAACACTGTTGTGGCCCTGTACCAGATGTCAAGACACCATGGTATAGTTTTGGAATCTGAGAAGGGCCTGGGCCAGATCTACACTGAACCATTTACATGATACAGACCTCTTCTGGAAATATGTATGTTGTACAATGCTTTAGGGGTGACATTCTCAAACTCTTGGGCTAAATGATCTAAGTACAACTCATAATTGTACATATTTTAAAGTAACATTAATGTTGCATAGCGTGCTAAGTATAAAAGTTCATTCAATACTTGACAGATACATTAGAACTGTAGCAGACCCATTTCCGGCTTTCCTAGGGCCTGAGTTCCTAGGGCTGGAGAGATAGCATGGAGGTAAATTACCTGCCTGTAAATTATAACTGAGACAATAGGATCCCAGCAATAGGATGGGAGTCACTGTAGAGAACTGACTCTACCACTGCAGTGGGGAGAGAGAAGAGATCAAACCAATGAGTGCAGGTGTTGGGGGGAAGCAGAGACAGGGCCTTGAAAAGACCATGTTATAGTTTTAGAATAAGAGTTAAACATTGCATATTTTATTTGTGGAGCAGTTGGACATCCAGCAGTGCTCAGGGCTTACTCCGGGCTCTGTGCTCAGGAATCACTCAGAAGACCATATGCAGTGCCAGGGATCAAACTGTGGTTTGTCCATGTGCAAGGCAAACACCTTATTTACTGTACTAACTCTTAAGCCCTCAAAGTTGCACATTTTTTGTTTGTTTTTGGGTCACACCCAGTAGCAGTTAGGGGTTACTCCTGGCTCTGCATTCAGAAATTGCTCCTGGCAGGCTCGGGGACCATGTGGGATACCAGAGATCAAACCAGGTCTATCCCAGATCAGCCACATGCAAGGCAAATGCCCTATAGCTGTGCTATTGCTCTGGACCAAAAGTTGCATTTGGGGGGGGGGGGTCCACACCTGGCAGCGCTCAGGGGTTACTCCTGGCTCTATGCTCAGAAATTGCCCCCGGCAGGCTCGGGGGACCATATGTGATGCCAGGATTCGAACCACCATCCTTGTGCATGCAAGGCAAATGCCTTACCTCCATGCTATCTCTCCAGCCCCAAAAGTTGCATATTTTAAAGGGGTTAATGGCTTGAAGATTGAGACACCAAAATTGCTTTTTTTTTTCCTAAGCCACAATGTGGCTGGTCAGCTGAAAAAGCAGTGGAAGCAGCTAGGATGAACAAGAAGAATCTATCAAGGAGTGTAAATTATATATATAACCAGGTGCTAGATGGGTTTGAGGAATAGATGAAGTGGAGGGAAGCATAAAAGTCAAAGCCACAGAATTTCATGATAGTGGTCTGGAAAAGAAGAAGACAAAAGGAACACCTGAGTTTTCCGTTGCACAATTGTGTGGATGGCAGAACCACTCACTGACAGGCGCAGTATGTCACAACATCCTAGCTCGTCGTGAGCTGGGACTGCTCTAGCAACCACCCACATTTGCGGTGGCACTCCTGCTGAAGTGTCTGTCAGCTAGCAAGACCACAACTTCTCTTTGCCGACCCACGCTGCTATAAAAGTTATTTTCGGGCCCGGAGAGATAGCACAGCGGTGTTTGCCTTGCAAGCAGCTGATCTAGAACCTAAGGTGGTTGGTTCGAATCCCGGTGTCCCATATGGTCCCCCGTGCCTGCCAGGAGCTATTTCTGAGCAGACAGCCAGGAGTAACCCCTGAGTACTGCCGGGTGTGACCCAAAAACTAAAAAAAAAAAAAAAAAAAAAGTTATTTTCATGGAATGAGAGGCATTTATTTTTCACTTTGGGTCTCTCCTGCTGGTGGTGCTCAGAGCTTACTCCTGACTCTGTGATCAGTCATTATTCTATGGGCTCAGAGGTACCCTGTGGTACCCAGAATCAAACCTAGATCAGCCACGTGCAAGACAAGTGCCTTAAGTCCTGCAATAACTCCCAGGTTGAATGATAATTTTAAAAATTAAATCTGGGACCAGAGAGATAGCACAGTGGTAGCACATACCTTGCATGTGGCCAACCTGGAAGGGATCCCAGTTCGATTCCCTGCATCCCATATGGTCCCCCAGCCTGCTAGGGGAGATTTCTGAGTGCAGATTCAGAAGCAATCCCTGAGCATGCCAGGTGTGGCCCAGAAACCAATCAGTCAATCAATCAATAAATAATTTTTAAATAAAAAATTAAAATTAAATCTACTAGGAATTAAGTCTGGGCCTTCTACATGCAAACATTATATTCCAGCCCCTTCACAGCATTTTAAATCAGGCAAGAACTATTTACACAGTACCTGTTTGTGCATGTACATTATAAGTAATATTACATATTCACTTTACAAAAGAAAGAATTACACTTGTGCCTTTGTAATAAAAACTTTCTACAATGAACAGAGTAGTAGAGTGAAATAAGGAATTGTTTTTAAAAGATCTTAAAGTGCTATTATGTTGAGATTAACTATTAAATTGGCCCTACAAAATAATATATATATGCTCAAAAGTGAACTGGAAAAGGAACTCTGGGCTTGTAGATGGGGATGTAAATTGATGCTAACTATGTGGAAAATGGTATGGAGATTTCTTTAAAAAAAAAAAAACATAGGCCCTGAGCAACAGTGGGTAGGGCACTTGCCTTGCATGCAGCTGACAAGGTTCAATTTCTGGCATCCCATTTGAGTCCTTTTTGCTTAGGTTCCCTTGAGCCTGTCAGAAGTATTTTCTGTGCAAAAAGTCAGGAGTAATCCCTGATTGCAATTGAGTTTGGTCCAACCTCCCCCAATTAAAAAAAAAATAGAAACACCAGATTCCTAGGCATTTATACAAAGTATAAGAAAACACTACTTTGAAAATATATTGGCAGCCCTATATTCAAAGCCACACTATTCACAATAGACAAAACATAGAATTCATGTTATGTCATCAGCTGACAACTGGAGAAAGAAACTGTGGAAGGAGCCAGAGCAATAGTACGGCAGGTAAGGCACTTGCCTTACAGGGAGCCAATCTAGGTTCAATCTTTGGCACCACATATGGTCCTCAAGCACTGCTTGGAGTGAGTTTTGAATGCAGAAGCCAGGAGTAACCCTGGAAAGTTGTATCTGTAGAGCCCCCACACACACACACAAAAAAAAGAAGAAAGGAATGAATGAATGAACAAACAAACTAATGAACTGTGGTAAGCCATGGAATCCTACTCACCCTTTTTTTTGGGGGGGGCACACTCGTTTTGATACTCAGGGGTTATTCCTGGCTAAGCACTCAGAAATAGTTCCTGGCTTGGGGGGACCATATGGGAGTCCGTGTGATCGAACCGCGGTCCTTCCTTGGCTAGCGCTTGCAAGGCAGACACTTTCCCTGTAGCGCCACCTCACCAGTCCCACCCTTTTTTTTTTTTTTTAAGATGAAATTGCACCCTTTAGAACAAAATGCATGAATCTGCAGGTGATTGTTCAAATGAAAAAAATAAGGAAGAGAAAGACAGTTACGGGCCCGGAGAGATAGCACAGCGGCGTTTGCCTTGCAAGCAGCCGATCCAGGACCAAAGGTGGTTGGTTCGAATCCCGGTGTCCCATATGGTCCCCCGTGCCTGCCAGGAGCTATTTCTGAGCAGACAGCCAGGAGTAACCCCTGAGCACCGCCGGGTGTGACCCCCAAAAAAAAGAAAAGAAAGACAGTTACTAAGTGGTTTCACTCAAAAGTGAAATAAGAATTACTAAAACAGGCTGGAGAGATAGCACAACCTAGGGCATTTGCCTTGCATACTGCTAACCTGGGAGAGACCCAAGTTCGATCCCTGGCATTCCATATGGTCTCCCGAGCCTACCAGGAGTGATTTCTGAGTGCAGAACCAGGAGTAACCCCTGACTGCCACCGGGCTTGGCCCAAAAACAAAAAGGAAAGAAGGAAAGAAGGAAGGAAGGAAGGAAGGAAGGAAGGAAGGAAGGAAGGAAGGAAGGAAGGAAGGAAGGAAGGAAGGAAGGAAGGAAGGAAGGAAGGAAGGAAGGAAGGAAGGAAGGAAGGAAGGAAGGAAGGAAGGAAGGAAGGAAGGAAGGAAGGAAGGAAGGAAGGAAGGAAGAAAGGAAGGAAGAAAGGAAGGATTACTAAACAAATGATGGGCCGAAGCAATTTTATAGCAGGTAGGGGCATTTGCCATGTATATGACTGATCTGAGTTCTATCCTGGGCACTCAATAAGGTCCCTAGAGCACCACTTGGGAGTGAGCCTTTAATGTTGAGCCAGGGGTCATTCCTGAGCACTACCAGATGCGGTCCCTAAACAAACAAACAAAAAACAACAACCAAACGACAACAACAAAGAACTAAAGCAAATGAAACAGAGAAAAACCCCACAAATCTAAATTTTAGTCTCTAAAAACGAGGGTTATAGTGGGAAAGGGTTGGGTTAAGAGGATTGAACAAAAGAGTCTCTTTGGTGGAATGGGTCTGAACTTTGGTGGAAGAAATGATGTCAATTATGCTTTTATAGTGTAAAGCCAAACCTCTAAAATTCCATGATATAGTAAGCCAATTTAAAAAATGATTAAATTAATTCCTGCTTTAAAAAATAGAAGGAAATAATAACATTTATCTTATATGAGCAAAACAACACTATTATCCCTTTAGTGTACAAATTTTGTAGTGTTATATGTATGTAATTTGAACATTTAATTTTAAGGAGGAAGACGAGCTATATGCATAAGGGTTTAATACATGGTTTTATAAATAGACATACTTAAGTAATATTATATTATAAATAATTTAAGTCAGCATCAGGGTTTTTAGAGAATTGTTTTCTTTAAAAGCACTCTGAGGGGCCTTGGAATCTTTCTGTGGTAAAGTACCCACTTTGCAAGCACATGGTATAGGTTGAATCCCTGGGGCTACCATGTGCACCAAGCAAAACTGGCACCTGTGCTGTCTGTGATCCCCAGCACCACAGATACTTTCCAGCTGTATCACAGCTGTGAACTTCCCAATGAAAGAGGCATGTGTCGATGCAGAAAAGTCCTCTGCATTCCTATGTTTATCGCAACACTATTTACAATAGCCAGAATCTGGAAACAACTCCAAGTACCTGACAACAGAAATGGCTAAAGAAACTGTGGTACACCTACACAATGAAGCTGTTAGGAAAAATGAAACCATGAAATTTGTTTTGCATATATGGATATGGAGAGTATTATGCTTAATGAAATGAATCAGGGAGAGAGAATAGACATAGAATGATTGCATTCATCTGTAGGATATAAAGGGGAAAAGGATAGTATGGCAATAATATCCAAAGACAATAGAAACAAGGGTCAGGAGGACCAGTCATTTGTAGGAAGTTTGCCACAAATAGTGGGGCAGTGCAGTTAGGGAAGAGAAGGAACCACTATGACATTGATAGTTGAAATTTATCACTCTGGACAAGAACTGGGTGCTGAAAGGAGATAAAGTGATATGCATGGTAGCCTGTCACTAACAGAAGTGCAAACCACAGTGTCTAAAAAGGATAAAAGGAGGAGAGAAGGTGGTGGGGGGGGGGAGAGAAAGAGAGAGAGAAATAAAATGTCTACCCCAGAGAAGGTTTGAGGGAGAGCAGAGGGAAATTTGGGGCATCAGTGGTGAAAAATATGCACTGGTGAAGGGGGTGTACATTCTATAACTGAAACACTGAAAAGTGCTTATTTAATTAAAAGAAAGTTGGGCCGGGAAGGTGGCGCTAGAGATAAGGTGTCTGCCTTGTAAGCTCTACCATGGAACGGACCGCGGTTCGATCCCCCGGCATCCCATATGGTCCCCCCAAGCCAGGGGCGATTTCTGAGCACATAGCCAGGAGTAACCTCTGAGCATCAAACGGGTGTGGCCCAAAAACCAAAAAAAAAAAAAAAAAAAAGAAAGAGGCATGCATCCTGGAGAACACTCAAAGATGGGTGAACATCTTAGCTGGGAAGGGTGAACCCTGGCAAGCACACATGAGCACCCCAGAGAGCCCTGATGAGCACCATCATCCACATGTGTGAGTGCACCCTAATTCAGAACTGTGTCCCCCAATAAATTTCTATGCAGGTACCACAACTAAAGGAATTCAAGTCATCTCGAGCAAGTGTGTGAGCCCCTCAACCTGTGTGACACCCAGAGGCACCATAGCTAATATATGTGAGCACCACATTATTGCAGAACCACCACAAGGAAGGAACAGGAACTGGGGAGAGGACATAGGCTGCATCTAAAAAATAAAAAAAAAAAAAAACAATGGGCTGGAGAAATGGTGCAGGGGACAAGGCATATTTCTTGCATGGGACTGACCAGGGTTCGATCTCTGGCATCTCTTATGGTCCCCTGAGCACCACCAGGAGTAATTCCTGAGTGTAGAGACAACTCTGACCCCCAAACAAATAAATTTTTAAAAATTAAAAATATGATAAAATGAAAGAGGACTGAATTGGATTTAAGTTAAAGAAACACAGAGCTTAACTTTAGTTTAATTTAAAAAGGCTTCTGGGACCTGACCTCACTTAACACTGCAGCTTCACAATCCAAATGCCCGACAACAGATGAGTAGCAAAAGAAACTGTGGTATATCTACACAATGGAATACTATGCAGTATTAGGAAAAATTAAGTCATGAAATTTTCTTGTACATGGAGCGTATATTGCTGAATGAAATGAGACAGAGGAAGAGGGATAAACATAGAATAATCTCACTCATCTGTGGGATAAAAGGAAAATAAAAAGCAGTGTGGGGTCATAGAGATGAATATTAGGAGGACCAGATCAAGTTAAGAAGTTTGCTACAAAGAGCAGAGAGTTCAGTTCAAGTAGAAACTGATCTGGGGCCCGAGAAATAGCATGGAGGTAAGGCATTTATTTGCCTTGCATGCAGAAGGACGGCTGTTCAAAACCCGGCATCCCATATGGTTCCTTGAACTTGCCAGGAGCGATTTCTGAGTGTAGAACCAGGAGTAACCCCTGAGAGCTGCCTGGTGTGAGCCAAAAAACGAAACAAAAAAACAAAAAAACAACAACAAAAAACAAGTAGAGACTGATCTAATATGAATGGGATATTTATGGCACCCTTCATTAGCAATAGTGAAAACCACAATGTCAAAAAAGAAAAGAGAGAGATAGAGAGTATGAAGTAAAATGAGCAGGTAGGAGAGAGTGGGAGGGAGGGAAGAGGGCATCAGGGGGAGGGTGAGAGGGAAACTGTTGACATAGGTGGTGAGAAATGCACATTAGTGAAAGTTGTTGTACATTGTCTGACTGTAACTCAATCATGATCAACTGTATATGTGGGCGAGGGAAGCATGTATTATGAATAACCTTGTAACCATGGTGTTTAAATTAAAAAAATACCAAAAATATTCTCGCTGTTCTGATTTTGTCATAATCAGGATAGGCTAAACATTTGCTATATTAAGACCAACCATGTGTCCCCAGGCCTAGTTCTTTACCCACCTAAGTATGGTCTTAGAAATGCTGGTGATAAATCAAGTCAATAATAATAATAATAGAGATAGCATGGAGGTAGGGCATTTGCCTTGCACACTGAAGAATGGTGGTTCAAATCTCAGCATCCCATATGGTCCCCAACCCTGCCAGGAGCAATTTCTGAGGGGAGAGCGAGGAGTAACCCCTGAGCGCTACCAGGTGTGATCCAAAAAACATAAAAATAATAATAATAGTAATGATATTTTTTAAAGACTGCAGCTTCATTTCCTGCCACTCCCTTGCTCAGATTTTAGGTCCTAATAACATGGTGATTTCAGTGTTTTCACTTGAGCTGTTCCTTCCTACATCAGTGCTACTAAAATATTAAGTATTGGTCTGGTGATGTGGCTCAGCAGTAGAGCAACTGCTTTGTAAGTAAGATGTTCTGGGTTCGATCTCCAGCACCACAAAAAAGATAAAATAAAATCATAGGGTTTCACATCATCTTGGAATGACAATGGATATTTTTTGTTCAAATGAATAAATTCATATGGCCTGTCTACCATCTCTAATGGTAAACCATGCCTGAAAGCAGCTCCAGGGTTGCTGAAAAGTAAGGAAGAGACAATTGTCAGGACAAAAAGGGGAGGAAGCTGCATCCTAAGCATAGGAACCAGACTCAGAGGCCAGCCAGGTTGGAGCCTTTCTGCCAAGCAGGCCAAGAGGTCACTGCTGGTCATTCCAATAACTTTTCAAGTATCTCTGATCAGAAGAGGGGTAAGCAAGGTGTCAGTGTAGATGATAGCACTTTTTGCCATAAATGTCAGTTCAAGAACCTTGGAAAATCTATGCAGGGGCAGAGAGAGAGCTCCAAGAGCTGAGAGCATGCCTGGCATGTGGAAATCACAGGTTTGATCCTTGTTACCACATGGCCCTATTTCCTACCAAGCTCCAGCACTGTTGGACATAATTACCAAGCATAGAGCTGTGAGTAACTCTGAGCACCAGGACTGCAGTCTCAAAGCAAAATGAGCAACAACAACAAAATCTATGCAGGCTGCACTGATTTTTGTTCAAAATAGTTCACTTACTAAGTCTCTGGATGAAAATATATTCTTGAAGCACAAATTATACTTTATTGATTGTTAATTTACCAATGAGAATAACAAAGCACTGCTTTTCATTAAATGTTTTTCACTAAAATGTTACTGGCTGAGCATACTTGAGAAGTAACAATAACAAAGGACCTTTTTAATCCTTCTTCCTAAAATCAGATCTAGGTAGAGGACATGTGGCCAGCAGCACCAGGAGTGATCCCTGAGCACAGAGCCAGGAATAAACCCTGAGCATTGGTAGTGACTCTATCCCTCCCCCCCCCCCCAAAAAAAAGGAGAATGTCATTTTGGGATAGGAGAGTGTGGGGCTGAATGACAGTAGATTCAGTGCCCATTGCAGACAGTGACAGGGATGAGTCACCTGTCCTATGCTAAATGACTCAGAAGGAGGAGGAGGAGGTTGTTATCCCAGCACCATTAGCCAAATAGGTTTGCTTCCTCTTCTTCAAACAGATTTTCCAGATGCTTTTTGGAGATCTGATTAGGTCACAGAGCAAGGGAGTCCTCCCCAGCCTTCTTTGGTCACCAGCGTATTGCCACCTGACACCTGCATTATTCAAAGTTGCCAATCTAGGTGTGTCCTGTAGGTTTTTAAAGTCAGCATCACCACTAAGTCCTCAGACAAGAGCCAGTGAGGACAATGGACAGCCAGCGAGGCCGACTTCCTGGGGAAGGATTCCTCCTCTGTCTCATTCTCCAACTACCCCTTCAAGGTAAGATGAATAGGAGTAAAGAGGCTACACAATGTCTGGGAAACAAACCAAGATCATTCTTATGATTCTCGGATACTCATTGACTGGCTGTTCTTGTTGCTAAAATTGGAAATTGATGTCAAGGATGGCTCCCCGCCTCCTCAAGGAATCCTAAATCAGTGGCCTCTTGTCTATTCATATCCTGAGATTCTGCAATACTATCTCCTTCCCCAGAGCCTTCTCTTTCCAGGAATCTTTCCCCATGGTTGATGATTATCAACCAAGAATAAGAAGAAAATTCCTTTCTCAGCTCTTTAAGTAAACAAACAGGGAAGATACTAAGAGGTGAAAGTTGAAAAAAAAAATCTCTGTCAAAGAGGAAACTTTCCCTGCATTTCCCCCTGGACAGAGTAGTTTTTTCTCTCTCTCAGAGCAAAGAAGGTTTGTCCAACCACTGAGCAAGATACAAATAGACTCTCCCAGAGATGCTCCCACTCAATATTTTATTTCTGCTTCACAAAGTATGAAAAAAATGGAGTTTAGGAAAAGGATGAGTATCATAGAACTTTCTTTTTAATAGTCTAGGAAATATCAATTACTGAGTTTTCTTATTTGGGGGAAAAGAGTAGTTTGTCTCACATTCATCAATATTCAAGGGTTATTCCTAGCTCTATGCTCAGGAGTGAATTCTGTCAGTGCTCCAAGTTCCATATGCAGTGCTGAGATCAAACCAGAATCCACAGCAAGCAAGGACACACCTCCAGTCGAATAACCACTGGTGTTGTGAAGGGAAGCCCAGAGGTATTCGGGGACTACTCCTGACTCCTTTTTGTTGCTGTCATTTTTTAGGGTCAGATCTGGTGGTGCTCAGGGGTTACTCTAGGCTCTGAACTCAGGGGTTATTCCTGGAGGTGGTAGGGGACCCTATGAGATGCTGGGGATCAAACCTGGGTCTGCTGCATGCAAGGCAAACACCATACCACTGTGCTCTCACTCAAGCCCCTATTCCTGGCTCTTTGCTCAGGCTTCATTCCTGGAAATGCTTGAAGGATCATATAGTGTCAGGGATGGAACCAGAGTCATCTGTATGCAAGACATGTGCTTTATCCCCTATACTCTTTCTCTAGCCTTCTACGGAGTTTTATAGGACAACAATCAAAGAACTAGAAAGATAGTGCAAGGGTTAAGGTGTTTGTCTTGCGCAAAGCCAGTCCCCATTTGACCCCTAGCACCACATTTGGTCCACAGAGAACTGCCAGGAATTACCTTTGAGCACCAGAGCCAGGAGTGATACCAGACCCTGGCAGGTGTGGCCCAAAAGAAAGCTAAACAAAACAAGAAAAATTTTAACAATCAAAAAAAAAAATACTAGTGAAGGTGGGATGCACTTTTTTTTGGGGGGGGCACACCCAGCGTTGCTCAGGGGTTACTCCTGGCTGTCTGCTCAGAAATAGCTCCTGGCAGGCAAGGGGGACCATATGGAACACTGAGATTCGAACCAACCACCTTTGGTCCTGGATCGGCTGCTTGCAAGGCAAATGCCGCTGTGCTATCTCTCCGGGCCCTGGGGTGCACTTTTTATGACTGAAACCCAACTACAAATATGTTTATAATCATGATGCTTAAATAAAGATATTATTATAACTAAAAAAACAATAAATTAGGAAAAAAAGACACACTAACAGCACAAACTAGAAATGTAGGAGACTCATGAAAATGAGAAACTAAGCAGACCAAGCTCCTTCCTTCAGGCCCACCTCGCTGAGCATTTGCCCAACGGGAAATGAGAGATCTCTGTGCCTTGTCCACAAAGTAAGCAAGAGAGCTGCGGTGGCATCACTGATCACTGATTCCCTACAAATAGCACAGGATACTGCCCGAGGGTGGGGAGGTTCTCTGGGAGGTCTCTAAGAATGGAGAAGGGCATTGAATGTGGTGGTCAGGGCCGAATTTGCATGCCCATTTGGACCAGTTTTGCATGGGTCAGAATTAGGGAATTAGGAGAGAGCCATGCCTCAGTACCCCTCCTCACCTTCCAGAGCTAATCATTTGCCTATAGGCCTGGTCCCAGCTCCTAGAACTGGGGAGCAGGACCTTGTCACTGCCCACAGAACCCCTCATCTGCCATCAGCAGAATCCTCATCTGCCATCAGCCCTGGT
Organism: Suncus etruscus; assembly: GCF_024139225.1. NCBI lineage: Eukaryota > Metazoa > Chordata > Mammalia > Eulipotyphla > Soricidae > Suncus > Suncus etruscus. The sequence continues at coordinate 94,147,620 of NC_064853.1, forward strand.
TCCCTTCACAGGCCTCTGCTCTCTGCAGCACGAGGTGACATGTTCACTATCAACTGCTCGGGCTTCGACCAGCATGGGGTGGATCCCGCTGCGTTCCAAGCGGTGTTTGACAGGAAGGCCTTCCGGCCCATCCTCAATATCAGCATCCCCACCCGAGTCAACATCTCCTTCACCCTGTCTGCCATCCTGGAAGTGGTGAGTCCTAGCCAGTCCTATAAAGGGTCTAGTGCAATGGGTGCTTCACTCTAATTTATCAAATTAAGAGTTTAGTCTAGAAACCCAAGCGTTAGTATTGTGGGTAGGACACTTGCCTCCCATGCAGTCGAGTCAGGTTTGATCCCTGGCACCACATATGGTCTCTGGAACACTGGCAGGACAGATCTCTGAGCACAGAGCCAGGAGTAAGCCTTGAACACAGCTGAGTATGAGCCCCACCCTATCAAAAAAAAAAAAAAAGGAAAAGGAAAAAGCTCATTCTAGGGTAGGGGAGATAATACTTCAAGCACCTGGAGTAAAATTCCTTAAGAATACTCAGGGGCTGGAGAGATAGCATGAAGGTAGAGCATTTGCCTTTCATGCAGAAGGATAGTGGTTCGAATCTCGGCATCCCATATGGTTCCCTGTGCCTGCCAGGGGCGATTTCTGAGCATAGAGCCAGGAGTAACCCCTGAGAACTGCCGGGTGTGACCCAAAAACCAAAAGAAAAAAAAAAAGAACACTTCACAAGTGGCACTAGAGTGATAGCACATTGGTAGGGCATTTGCCTTGCACAAGGCAGACCCAGGAGGGACCAGGGTTTGATTCCCTCAGCATCCCATATGGTCTCCAGAGCCTGCCAGAAGTAATTTTTTTTTTTGTCGCTTCTGGCAGGCACAGGGGACCACATGGGATGCCAGGATTTGAACCACGGACCATCCTTGGTCAGCTGTGTGCAAGGCAAACTCCCTACAACTGTACTATCTCTCCATCCCACTAGGAGAGATTTCTGAGGGCAGAGCCAGGAATAACCCCTGAGCACTGTCAGGTGTGGCCCAACACCCCCCAAAAAAGAATATTCCACAAGAAACATAACCATAGTGGGTTATCATACTGTTGGTTTATTGTGAGGAGAGAATTTTCGGGGGTGAATTTTGGGAAGATACCCAGCAATGGTTAGGGACTATTCTTGGCTCAGTTTGGGGTTGCTTCCTGTGGTGTTTGGGGGGTCCTTATTCAGTGCTCAGAATTGAATTCAGGTGGGTCACATGCAAGGCAAGTACCTTAACCCTTGTACTATATCACTCTGGTAGATTAGATAAATAGATAGACAGACAGAAACATAGATGTATACATAGATTGATATACTTTTTTTTTGTTTGTTTTGTTTTTTTTTTTGTTTTTGGGCCACACCCGGTGACGCTCAGGGGTTACTCCTGGCTATGCGCTCAGAAGTCGCTCCTGGCTTGGGGGACCATATGGGATGCCGGGGGATCGAACCGCGGTCCTTCCAAGGCTAGCGCAGGTAAGGCAGGCACCTTACCTCCAGCGCCACCGCCCGGCCCCAGATTGATACACTTTTAACTTATATTTTTCATTATTTGACCTACATTTTCAAATTAAACTACTATTTAATCATTTCCTATTGTGATTAAAAATCCAAATGACAGGGTGAAAGAGATAGTGCAGAGGGTACTTGCCTTGCATGCAGGTTCCATCCCCCTCATCACATATGGTCCCCTGATTCCTACTAGGAGTGATTCCTGAGCTTAGAGCCAGGAATAAGTTCTGTATGCTTCTAGTAGAATCAGACTGGTGAGTGGGAGGCAAATGGGAGTCTTGAGGGGGGCCATTTGTAGAAGGAAGTGGTCACTGATGAGGAGATTGGCATTGAAATGCTGCATACCTGAAACAAATTATGAATAACTTTGTAATTTCTTAGTGACTAAAAATTTTAATTAAAACATTTTAAAAATTATTTTCCCAGGATGCCCAACTTCAACAGATGACATCATTCCTGTGGTTAAACATGGTACAAGAAATGCAGTTTCTCCCCTTATAAGTTATCCCCCCCTTTCCTCCTGCTGGGTCCAATTTTGCAGACACCAAAGGACAAAGAGCACAACCATGAGCAAGACCTGCTCTCACAGAGCCAGACCAATAACAGAAACACTTTCTGGTTTTTAAGCAGAGATAAGACAAGAGCGAGATGGGGAAGGGGTTCTCAGCCAAGGTAATGGAAGCCAATGCTGATGTGACAAAGGAGTCCAGGTCAGACTTCCTCTTTTAGAGGCTTGAGGGGGACATAAAAGCAAATGAAGCTTTGTCAGTGACTTTGTGTGTAACCAGAAAGGGCAGAGCAGGAGGTAAAGGTAGGTGTGTGTGTGTGTGTGTGTGTGTGTGTGTGTGTGTGTGTGTGTGTGTGTGTGTGCTCGAGCGCACGCGCATGCATGGGAGGGGGATGTAAAGTTTAGAAGACAGAAACTTACACTAGTTCCCACTGTGTTTGTCCCATTGCCATGGTTTCCCTAGATCTGGGACAATCCATTCATCAGGTGGAATCCAAAGGACTGTGGGGGCATCAGGAAGCTCAGCATGGCAACAGAGAACCTCTGGCTTCCAGATATCTTCATTGAGGAGTTGTGAGTATCAAGGCTGAAAATGCAAAGAGGAAAGGCCAGAGAAGGGCATGGAGGAACCCCAGGGCCACACAAAGACTCTGCTTAAAGGAGCATTAGACGCTACACAACAACCCCCTCCCCCATCCCAGATGATTCCCTTGTGCACTACCAGGAGTAGTTCTTGAGTACAGAGCCAGGAATGACCACTAAGCATTTCTGGGTTTGGGCACCCTCTACCAAATAAAGAAAGGTTAGTACAGCACTGGTCAGGGCAATATTAACACAAGTAGCATACATGCATAGCACACAACCAATCTGAGCACTATCTCCAGTATCCCATATGGTCCTCAAGCCCACCAGCAGTGATTCTGAGCACAAAGCTAGGAGTTAGCCCTGAGTATAGTTAGGGGTGGCACCTCAAAAACGACAAAAATAAATAATAAAGGGAGAAACATACAGTGGGTAGGGATCTTACTTTGTGTGAGGCCATCTCAGTTCCTATCTCTGGCATCCATATGCCCCTGGGCACTGCCAGGAGTGATGCATGAGACATGCAGAGACAGGAGTGATCCCTGAGCATCACCAGGTGTGGCAACCCCAATATTGTTTTGTTTTTTATTTTTGAGCTACAGTCGGCAGTGTTTAGGGGTTATTTCTGGTTCTGTGCTCAAGAGCCATTCCTGGCGGTACTTGGGTGAGTATATGGGATGCCAGGAATCGAATCTGGATTCGTGCATGCAAGGCAAATGTCCTATTCCCTGTGCTATAACTCTGCTCTGCCCCAAATATTTTTTTAAATAAATAAGGAAAGAAAGGCATGTTATCTGAGCTGAGAAACACACAAACACACTCCCCACTCCCCAAGCATGGGGGCTAGTGGAAGCAGGGAAGGCTGGAACAGGGAGACTGAGTGACTTGGGGGAGGCAGAAGGCCACTTCTGAGAGGCAACCCACACTTTGGCTCCCAGCCACATCCACATCCTTCTCCCACACAGCATGGATATAGATCAGACTCCCAGAGAACTCCTGGCTTATGTCAACAGTGAAGGCCGCATCAAATATGATAAGCCAATGCGGGTGACCAGCATCTGTAACCTGGACATCTTCTACTTCCCCTTTGACGAGCAGAATTGCACCCTCACCTTCAGTTCATTCATGTACACAGGTGAGCAAGGTGCATGGCAGTGGCCTGTTGAGAGACTGAGAGAAGAAACGTGCTGGAAGGGGCGTGCTTTGAAAGGGATAGGGAAGCTCAGAGACAAGTTTCCACCCTCTGGGAAGCATTGAGGAAAGCTGAGTTTGTTTGTGTTTGTTCCACTTTGCAGTGGAGCACATGGTCCTGGGCATGGAGAAAGAAGTGCAGGAAATTTCAAGCACATCCCAGAACCTCATCCGGAGCAAGGGGGCATGGGTGCTACTGAGTATCCATCAAAGAGCCATCAGGATGAATGTGGGACCCCATCAGTATGATCAAATCAGATTCTATGTGAGTCTCAGACCCTGGGTGTGATCCTTTAAGATGCAGGGCTTGTATTGAGCACTAGAATGTAATTCCTTCCTTAGAAAGTGGAGCCCTTGAGGAGAGGAATGTTCCCCAACTTATTCCTATTCAATAAATGGGGTGAATCCTCCCCATAATAACAGAAAACTGTAAGGCAACAGAAAATTATGACCATGTGCCTGTTCCTAGCCCTACCCCCTTGGCTATCAGAACTTTTGGGAGATCAGGAACGTTTATGCTTTTCTGTTTGCTTGGTTTTTTGTTTTTTTCATTTGTTTGTTTGTTTATTATAGCCAGCAGTGTTTGAGGCTTACTTCTGGCTCCATGCTCAGGGATCACTTCTGGTGGAGTTCAGGGGATTCTGGAGACCAAACTTAGGTTAGCAGTGTTCAAATTAAGTGCTTCTCCCACTGTACTACAGCTCAAAACCAATTATGCTTCTTTTTAAAAAGTGATAGTGAAGGGGGTGGAGCAGGTGCCTTGCACGCACCTGACCTAGGACAGACCGCAGTTCGATCCCCTGTGTCCTAAATGGTCCCCCAAGCCAGGAGCAATTTCTGAGCACATAGCCAGGGGTAACTCCTGAGCGTCATTGGGTGTGGCCCAAAATCCAAAAAAAAAAAAAAGTGATAGTGAAAACACTGTAAGACACTGTTTCAGGGATAATATGATTCCAAATGCTGCTGCTGATCCTCAAAGACTGGTCATCGTCCTTCTTGCTCCCCATACACTGGTCCATGATATTCATCAGCAAAATCCCTGGGGCATACACCTGAATAAGAAAAGCAGTAGGGAAATAGGAAGATAAAATGCACAACCATCCACTGCAGAATCAGGTCTCACCATTTTGCTAAGAGCAGATTTAAGAGATATACGTTTAAGAGGACCAAGTTTAGAACTCAGAAAAAAGGCAATATATAGCCCATTGATTACAGTATGGCAGATGAGAGCATAGAAAGTTGAGAGCAGTTATTTAAGATAACTCTGCAGGGGCCGGAGAGATAGCATGAAGGTAAGGCGTTTGTTTGCCTTTCATGCAGGAGGTCATCTGTTCGAATCCCGGCGTCCCATATGGTCCCCCATGCCTGCCAGGAGCAATTTCTGAGCCTGGAGCCAGGAATAACCCCTGAGCACTCTGGGTGTGACCCAAAAACCACAAAATAAATAAATAAATAACTCTGCGACAGAGAAAGACCATTGGGGATCACCCTCCCTTTCTATAGTGACCTGGAAAAAGCTATTTCTCTTCATTATCTTGGCAGCTCCAGTGTCCTTCTTGCTTGCCCCTTCTCTTCTCCTTGCTAGGTGGCCATCAGACGAAGGCCCAGCCTCTATGTCGTCAACCTTCTGGTGCCCAGTGGCTTTCTGGTGGCCATTGATGCACTCAGCTTCTACTTGCCAGCAGAGAATGAAAACCGGGCACCTTTCAAGATCACCCTTCTATTGGGCTACAATGTCTTCCTACTCATGATGAATGACTTACTGCCGGACACTGGCACCCCACTTATCAGTATGACCCTTTGTTTTAGTGAGAGGATAAATCAAGGGAGTTAGGGTGGGGGAGGAAGGACCCAAGGAACAAGAATGAAGTGAGAAATCCTAGCAAAGGGGCCTCAAGATGGAGGAAACAGGAAGTCTTAGGCAGTGCCTCACTCCAATTTCCCCACCCACTAGGTGTCTACTTTTCCCTGTGCCTATCCCTGATGGTGGTCAGTCTGCTGGAGACCATCTTCATAACCTACCTGCTGCATCTGGCCAACACTCAGCCACCCCCCATGCCTCCGTGGCTATACTATATGCTCCTCTACTGCACTAGTCCCTGGAAAGGCTGCCCCAGTGCATCCCAGAAGATAAACAGGGACCTGGATATCCCTCCCTCTCACTTGCCTGGTAAGGGGTCTATATCTTTCTTCTAGTTCCTTTACTTCTCTGCTTACTTTTACGACCCCTCTAACCACGAGGAACCCACAATTCAGCCTCTTTCTCTGCAGATGTGAAAGAGCCTGTGGAGATGATGGGAAAGGAGGCCAGACCCAGAGAGGCAGAGCTGAATGGAAATGTTGGATCAATGAAGGCCCAACAGGAAGATGAGGCTCAGAAGAGACATCTGGTCAACCTGTGGGTGCTATTTAGCCACATGATGGACACCCTGCTCTTTCGCCTCTACCTGATCTTTATGATCACCTCTGTCATCACAGTCATTGTCCTCTGGACCACTTAGGCAGATTCAAGTCTGGAGCCTCTCTTGTCTCAATAAACCAGCTGAACTCTTCCCATCCAAATCCCAGCCTCGAATTGGAAACCACCTAGTTTTCACTGAGTACTTCTTAGCTGCAATTTCTTAGCTGACCAAGGTGGTTTCCAGTCCCTCCTAGTCAGATGTTTGCTCCTGCCTGACCTCGGCTTCCACAGCCCTCCCAAGAGTCCATCTTGCCTGGCTCCTCAAGAGTCATATTTCTGTAATATGTACTGATTGCACAATATGCACAATAAATCCTTTTGCAAAGGGATTATCCTTCCCTTCATCATCTGGCAGTAACAAAGATCTCAAATTAAGTCTTGCTACAAAAACTTCTAATTAATAAATTAAGGGCTTCCTTACTTCACTTTATTTCTTCCTTTATTTCCCCCTTATTTAAAAAAAAAAATAAAGCCTAACAGATAATGAAAGTGGGGAGAGAGGAGAGTCAGAGCCAAAAATATATTATAAGGAATTGTACAGAGGAATTAACCTTTTAAATCCAGTTATCCTAGGTTTAAACGTCAGAAATTAATGAAGTGATAGCCAGGTAGCTCTTGCTTAAAGAGCTTTTGTTACTTCCTGACATATGATTCATCCATCATTAGACACTCCGAATTTTAACATAATCCCAAATTACCGTTACCTAGTCTGGTTGCATTGCAATTAGAGTTGCTCTGCCCTTCCTCTTGAGAAGAAAAGAAGAAGCCAAGCAAAAGCAAAGCACATTGAAGAACAGCATGTGCTTTACTGAAGGGGGGAGAAGCACAAATGTTCCACCACTGCCCCATCCCATCCCCCAATTTTAAATAGGAAAATTCCCTTCTTCAATACTGGTCTTATTCTTTGGCAAATCTTTGCCCCCCCCCCCCACCTTGTCCACCAGCTGCCTGGGCTGAATGGAGACAGGCAGTTTCTCAGGCACAAGAGCTATTGCATGATTTTTTGGGAATCCTCTGGTTCACAAAAGCACTGATTTGAGAACAATTCACTTACAACTCAAATATTATCTTATATTCTGCCATCATTGTCTCTTGTCTTGTGGTTTATTCTACTAGTTTGGGTTTTTTTGTCGTTTTTTTTTGGGGGGGGGGTCACAACCGGCAGTGCTCAGGGGTTACTCCTGGCTCCATGCTCAGAAATTGCTCCTGGCAGGCACGGGGGACCATATGGGATTCAAACCAATGACCTTCTGCATGAAAGGCAAACACCTTACCTCCATGCTATCTCTCTGGCCCCTATTCTACTAGTTAATATTTGAAACTTAAATTCCTTCCCAGCTCACCAAATATCACAAAGTAGTATTTCCCAGCTATTATTTTCTTCTAGTCTTCCCACAAATCCCACTACCGCTGTTCCTTGTGGATGCCTAGAGATAGACCAGGCAGCCACACACAGTCCACGGGATTCACAGCTACAAGAGTGGAGTGAGGTCTTCTCCCTTCATTCCCCACAAGGGCACCTGCTACTCAGACTACACCAGTCACAGCCATTCAAGCTGGAGGCTGAGTTCCCAGGGCCTGTAGTTACATGCAGTTCCCTTCAGCTGAGACCTGGAAATCAAAAGTGGGGTGGGGGAGCTGTGGGCTAAATACTCCACTCTCCTCAGCCTCTTTTTGCTCCCACTCATGGTTTCACAGGTAGATTGTGGCCCTTAACTCTCTTATTATTTCTGTTTTGAAGAGGAGGAGGAGTGGAGATTAAGCCTTATCCCACTGGGAGCAGGGGATTTTTTTCTGGCTCTGTGCTCAGGAGTGGTCCCTGGCGGTGCTCAGGGACCAGATATGGAGTCAGGAATTTGAACCAGAGTTGCAGTCAAGGCAAGTGCTTACCTCCTGTACCATCTCTCTGGACCCTTTCTTTTTAGTCCTTTCTCTGTGTTTATATATTTATTTGGAAATGGTGTGCCCCAAAATACTCACTATCCCATGGGGGGAGGGTCCTCCCACAGGACCAGTGGTACAATGCTAGGGTCCAAGAATGCAGTGTTGCTCAGTCCTACAATGCTCAGAATTACTTGGTCACCCGAGAGGTGCTTAAGGGTTTCAGGGCTACATCCTGTGACACTTAGGAGATCATAAGGTACCAGGGATTGACCCTGGGTCGGCTGCCTGCAAGGCCTTTGCTCTAACCCCAGTGCAATCTTTCCAGCTCCTCTGCATGAATTCTCAGGGAGAGCTTTGACTTCCAGTTTCTAAAACAGTGACAAGGCGTCTAGCATAAACACAGTGTGGGCACAAGCCAGGTGTCCTGACAACCACCTAAACACATGCGTGGATGAGTCGTCCCTCCACTTTTTGCCACTTTCAACATGAAGAGGGAGAGAATGAACAGGAGTGCCAGGGGGGCCCTGAAGCCTGAATGTACACCCCATATACTAACCAGGGTACTGAAACCTACCCCTTCTCTTCTGCTTACACAAATTGCCCTGAAGAAAAACAAAAAAACATAAATGTGAAGGGAAAAGCTGGCTTTCCAGAATGAAGTTGCCTTGCAAGTGGCCAATCCAAAGCTAGTCCCCAGAACCCCATAAGGTCCGCTGAACTGCCAGGAATGAACCCTGAGCACAGAGCCAGGAGAAAGCCCCAGTCAAAGTTTGGCTCAGTGGGACCAGGCATGGACCCTCCCCCCAAATGATGATGCAGTATGATAGAACATGGTTTCTGAGCTCCTTTGAGCTGGTAAATGAAATCTTATGGCAAGCTGAGGGTGAGTTTCTTGCAAGAGGACTCTAGAATAGAATATAGGAATGGGGCCCAGAGAGATAGCACAGCGGCGTTTGTCTTGCAAGCAGCCGATCCAAGACCAAAGGTGGTTGGTTCGAATCCCGGTGTCCCATATGGTCCCCCGTGCCTGCCAGGAGCTATTTCTGAGCAGACAGCCAGGAGTAACCCCTGAGCACTGCCGGGTATGGCCCAAAAACAAACAAACAAACAAAAAAATAGAATATAGGAATGGATTTTCCCAGAGTGTGTTCTGGTTAAACACCTCTAAATTCATAAAAAAAAAAAAAAAAAAAAAAAGACAGAGGGCAGAGGGGCCAGCCAGATTTTATTTGGGGGAATTTATTCTTCCAGAAAGGAATGGAAAAAGGATAAGAGGTGAGCTTGGTCCTGTGACTTAGTGTGACTTAGCTGGAAGTGCCCTGGTGAGCAGAGACTAAAGGAGAGAATGAAAGATGTCAAAGGAGAACTCTCTTTGGGGCCTTGATCGGAACCTTGCATAGACATGAAGTGGCATTGATGTGTCAATATAAATTTTGGGGGGGTCACAACTGGCAGAGCTCAGAGGTCACTCCTGGCTCTGCACTCAGAAATTACTCCTGGCAAACATGAGGGACCATATGGAATGTTGGGGATCGAACCCCAGTTGACTGCATGCAGGGTAAACACCCTACCCACTGTGCTATCATTCTGGCATGAGAATTTATTTTTTTGTTTGTTCATTTTGTTTTATTTTGGGGATCTACCTGGAGGTACTCAGGGATTATTCCTGGCTCTGCTCTCACTCCTGGCAGGTTTGGAGTGCTGGGGATCAAACCAGGATAGCTGGGTGCAAAGCAAGTGCTTTACCTGCTATATTATCTCTCCAATCCCTGGAATTCTTTTTATATTGTCAGGCCTCTCAGGTGGCACTTAGGAGTCCCACAGAGAATACCATTGATTCAGGCCCAGAGAGTGGAGGTTGAGGGTTAGGACCTGATGATACAGTTCTGCACAGGCCCTGCCCCTAAGGCTTCCAGAACAGCTCTGGAGGTCCTGGGGGTATTGGGGACCACACCAGTCAGGTACATACAAGATAGTGCTGAGCACGGAGTGATCTCCCTGCCTACATCTGAGGAATTCAAAGAGCTGTCACTGGCCAGGCTGAGAGGCAGGAGGATGAGAGAACTGTCCAGAGCCAGCGTGGCCTGGGCCAAGTACAGCCATGTCATTTGAGTTACCTGGTGGCATTTGAGGAACAGCTCCCATGATCACCCTGTGCCTCATTTTTTCACTGATTTCATCTCACTTATTTGAATACATAAAATGGGAAAAACAATACAAAACCATAGATTTAAAATTTTTATATTTAAACACGATGGTTTACAAAGTTGTTCATAATACAGATATTTTTTGTTTTTTGTTTTTGGTTTTTGGTTTTTGGGCCACACCCAGCGGTGCTCAGGGGTTACTCCTGGCTGTCGCTCAGAAATAGCTCCTGGCAGGCACGGGGGACCATATGGGACACCGGGATTCAAACCAACCACCTTAGGTCCTGGATCGGCTGCTTGCAAGGCAAACGCCTCTGGGCTATCTCTCCGGACCCAATACAGATATTTATGACTTCCAATTTTCCAACCCCAATCCCACCACCAGTGTAACTTTGCCTCCACCATTGTCCCTACTGTCCCATCCCTAAGACTGTCCCTTGGCATATATGGATAATTTATTTAATATTTTTGTTACAAATGAATGGAAATGGAATTATTTTTTTAAAAAAAAACCTTCTTTAAAAGAAAGTTTCTGAAAATTGTAATATCTCATAATAGGGTCATTAAGTCATTGTCTGAAGGTTTACTAAGCTATTTGTTGCTAGTTAAAAGACCATAGTTCTAAGAACTAAGGAAACTTGCAAAATAAAATAGATTTTTTTTTTTTACAAATGATTTGGTGGTAAAACTTGATCTGTGTAGAGGTGAGACAATTCCTAGATTCATTTTCACACCAAGGTTGAACTTCCACTAGTTTCTCTGTAGGAAGATAAATTTGCTGGTAGATGCTGCCTCGTACCACTCTGGGAATGTTAATAATATCAAACATGGACACAATTGTTACTTTTGTTTGTTTTTCAGGCTACCCAGAAGTGCTCAAGGCTTACTCCTAGCTCTGTGCTCATACCCTAACCCTGCTGGTGCTCAGGGGACCACACTACCCTTTAAAAAAATCTGACATATGGGACAAGAGCAATAGCACAGCAGGTAAGGAGTTTGACTTCCAAGCACCTGACCTGGGTTTGATCCCAGGCATCTCATATGAACCCTGAGCCTACCAGGAGTAATTTCTGAGTGCAGAGTCAGGAGTGCTTCCAGGTATGGTCCACAAACAAACAAACAAACAAATAAAATTCCAGGAACTGGAGAGAGAACATAGCGTTTATAGCACTTGCCTTATGTGTGACTGACTGATTTTATATCCCACACCAATAGCACATAGTTCCCTGAGCCCCACCAAGGGCCATCTATGAGCACTGAGCCCAGAATACCCCTTAGCACAAGCAGGTATGCTCAAAAGTAAAACACAATACATTAATAAATAAAAATACAATCTGAAATAAAAAAAAACATTCTAAAACGATCAGGCTCCAAGTGTTTGTGGATCTGTAGCTGCTATTTCACAGGGTTGCTGTTAGGATTAAATGTGCTCATCTACATAAAGTACTCAGAGAATAAAGGCTGGGCACAATTAAAACTGCATGGCTCATTTTCTGTAAGCCTTCTGCCAGCTGTACTATTGCTCCAGCCCCTGTATTACATAACTTTTTATTGCACTCATCATCAGAGTACTCATTCTTTGCTTAGGACTTTTTAAATCTCATCTTCTCCCTACACATAACATTAAGTCTTGTTTTAATATTAAATAGACTATGTTTGGGGAGTTGTTTGCTTGATGTTGGCACTGAGTTCAGCTGCTCAACCTCCTTCCCATTAGAGAAGCCATACTGTTATCACAGTGATTTTGTGTTGCCAAAAGCAAACTCTGAGCCTGTGAACTTCACACTTAATGAGTTATCAAATATAACCTTTGATTTCCATCCCTGGGACAGTGTGACCTCCTTTTTCCCAAGCACTGCCAGATGTCCAACACCAACTGTCCAAAACTACCAGCCACACCACCAGACTGAGCATCTCTGGGTGAGGTCTCTTATCCCAAAGCAACACTTCCGGAGTTCACCCATTCCAACAATAACAAAGTAAAATTTATCAGTTCAGGCTGGGGATGTGGCTTTAATGGTAGAGTACAAACCTTGCAGTGTGATGGCCCTGGGTCCTATTTCAGGGACTGCATTGTGCCCCTACCACTATCGGGTAAGTTTTTCACAATAGCAAAAACATATCTGTATTGTCTTTGCTTCTCTCTCCTCTTCATTGGGGTTCAGTCTAGGATGAGCAGTAGCCAACTTCAGTTTAAGCCTTTTTCTCTTTTCCAATGTCTGACTCTCTCTCTCTCTCTCTTTTAATCACCTCTTATTTGATTGTTCATTAGTGCTGGTCTTTCTACTTGGTGGGGGAGAAATTATTTAGTACACAGACAATGAAATATACCAGCCATGAATTCTAATGGAACTCAGTTACTCAGTTGAGAAACTTTGAACTAGTGGCTCACAATAACAAGTTTCAACATCTTTCTGAAACAGAGATAGAAATACAGCGTAAACTATTTTGAAAATATTTTTGTGTCATGGAGGGGATGAAAGTAGTTACTCCCAGTGAGACTTAGTAAACTGGGTCAGGGATTCAGTGCTAGGGCCTAATATACAGAACTTACTGGGCCCTGTAGCAATGGAGACCACCAGAGATGCATACAGTAGTGCTCAGGGGTCTCCAGACCACAACCAGTGGTGATTATGAAGTTATGAAGTACCAAGGTTCAAACCAACGTGAGCAAAGCATGTGCTTCTGACCACTGAGTCATCGCCCCAATTCCTGAAGATAGAGTTTTAAAAGAGTCACTTATAAGTTAGTAGAAACTAAAATGTCAAATTTGAGACACTAGAGAACATCTTATTATCATGCAGACTGAGACCTGGAATTTAAAATTGACTTCTATGTAGGAGGCAATAGACATAAAAATTATGAAATTTTGGTTCTACACCCTCGATTTTTTGATGAGAAATAAAGAGGAAAAAAGATAAAGTGATAAGTATGGGATTGCCATTCTTTAATGGGAAAGGGCTGTGGATACTCATACCTGGCAGTGCTGAGAGACCATGTGGTGCCAGAGATTACCCTAAACCTCCCACAGCAAAGCACATATTTCAGTCCTTTCAGCCATCTACCTGACCCTAGATTATCATCTCTTTTTGTTTCTGATTTTATGTTTAGCTTTTGGGCCATATCTGGCAGTGATCAGTGGTGCTAGGAAGCAAACCTAGGCTTTAGGGAGGCAGAGCATGTGCTCAGCCCATTGAGCTCTCTATTAGCTGGTACTCTTCAGGCATGTAGGATTTGGTTGCATGTAGTCTTTAGCTCTGGTAGTTTCCCTGTAATGGTGTACTTGACTGTTGATTCTTCCTGGGGATTTTTTTCCTGGTTCTCTGGGACTCCAATTATTATTAAGTTGTTTCTGTTGAGCTTATCAAAGTCTTCTATTTTCATCTATTCACATTCTTTGAGTAATTTTTACATTGTCTGGTCTTTTGCTTTAAGGATTTTTTCCAATCTCTTCTGCTCTATGGAATTGTTATGCATCTCATCTTCAGCTCACTAATTCTATCCTCAGCTGCTGTTACCCTATTGGAGAGACTTTCCATTGAGGTTTTCAATTCATCTACAGAGCTTTTCAGACCTGTTATTTCAATTTGGAGTTTTCTGATTTCTATCTTCATATCCTCTTGATTCTTATTAGTGCTCCATTCAACTCGATCTATGCTTTCTTTGAGTTCTGTGAACATTGTCCATATTTCTTCTCTAAACTCCATATCTGAGAGACTAACTAGATGATTGGCCGTTTTGGGGACATCAGGGTTGTCATCTTCATTCTCTATGTCTGGTGTTGGCCTGTGTTGTTTCCCCATTATCACACTCGTATTGTGGATTTTTCTAAGTGTTGTGGTGGTCAATTCCTGGCAGGACAACTCACCTCAGAAGAAGGAAAGTCCTCAGGAAGGATGCCAGAGAGGTTCAAAGTTCCCAGGCCGAAGCAAGCAGAGAGAAGGCCCAAGATGTCTACTGTGATTCAGAGACACCATGCCAGCCTGACCTCAGCAAAGACCCTCCTTCAGTGTAAATGTTTCTTTTATCTGCAGGACCCCTGGTTTCCTGGTCTGGGCAGGGATACAAAAAATTAACCTTTCCTTCCCCCTCCATATCTAATTCTGACCTCCTATGTTACAGCTGTATTCCCAAACCTAATTGCCCAGAATGGCTGATGGCTGAAGCCACCAGGGAAACAATATTGTCATCCTTTCGAAGTCAGTAAGGAGAAGGAATTGGTATCTACCTGTGCAAAATCTATACCTTCTATTTCCACTATTTATCTTTGAATATAAACATAATGTTGATCTAGAAAATACTATTTTGGGGGGCCACATTAGTGAGTTATCAGGACCTATTTTTAGCTCTTTGCTCAGAAGTGACCCCTGACAGTGCTCAAAGATTGAACAATTGATTGCTGGAGCAGATGCATGCAAAGCACATGTCTTCCCCTCTGTGCTATCTCTCGAACCCTTCATCCATGAATTTCACTAGTGGAAACCTGAGCCCTTAATAAAACATTTCACGAACTCACATTCACAGAACAAGTTTTAAAGAAGAAAATGAAGGAGGAGGAGAAAGAGAAAGAAGATGAAAAGAAGTAAGAAGAGGAAGAAGAGGAAAAACGAGAGGAAGAAGAAAAAGGAAGAAAAGGAAGAGGAAGAAGATGAAGAATAAGAGAAAGAAGGCAGAAGAGGAAGAGGAGGAAGTAAAAGAAAGAGAAGGAGGAAGAGGAGGTAAAAGAGGAAGAAGATGATAATGATGAAAGAAGAAAGAAAGAAGAAAGAGAGAGAAAGAAAGAGAGAAAGAAAGAAAGAAAGAAAGAAAGAAAGAAAGAAAGAAAGAAAGAAAGAAAGAAAGAAAGAAAGAAAGAAAGAAAGAAAGAAGAAAAAGAAAGAAAGAAAGAAAGAAAGAAAGAAAGAAAGAAAGAAAGAAAGAAAGAAAGAAAGAAAGAAAGAAAGAAAGAAAGAAAGAAAAGAACAAAAAACAAAAAAACACATGTTTTTAAGTGGATTCTAGAGATTTCCACCTGCATGGGTACCGAAAAAGTATCCTAGAGGTGGGACCTCTAGGCGCCTCGTTTTTTTTTTTTTATCTAAGTGATAGATGTAATAAAAACTAACTTCTCAAAGCATGATCTAGTCATATAAATCAAAGTGTCTATAACCCTTGTCTATAACAAGAACCAAATCAACAAAGGCTTAAATTATTTTGAACCTGGATTTGTCTGAAACTTAGAGGGGAGAATTAGACATGAAAGGCTGCATTGGGCATGGCTCTCTGAGCCCACCTGCTGCAAATCCACTTCTCCAGCCCTAGCTCCAACACACAGGTTCTAGCTGCACCAGGGCCCAATGGGGAGCATCTCTGACATAGTCTGGTGAGTGCTTACCTTCCTGATATCTTTCAAGGAATCTCTGCTCTTCTAATCACAAGGAACTGATGGGCCAGGTACTTGGCGAATGTACCATATACCTTACATGGGAGACAGAACCAAGGAACAAAGTCAACCATCCCAAAGAAAGTATGTGCTTTCTGCTCTCCATGAGTTGACAGATCAGAAGGGACACCCCCTTTCTCGAAAAGTTTCCAGTGTTAGGGTTACAGTGTGGAAGTGTAGAGGGAGAGAAGAACTCCACCAAAGATTGAGTGCTTGGATTGAACTCATTCTCCTCCTCCCTCTTCTCCTTTTTCTTGCACTTTGGTACTACTTGGGAGCTACTCTAGGTTTGGTGCTCAGGGGACCATGTGGTACCAGGAATTAAACTGATGTAGGGAGCATGCTAGACATGTGTTCTAACCCTGTGATCGCTCCCATTTCCAAGTTTTTAGTTTAAGGGGACTAACAGGGATGTGCCCAAAAATCTCATACACAGATGGGCTTTGATGGCCAGAGGTGGTAGGGTAATAAAGACCCTGACTGATCCACCCTGATTATAAATCTGCTCATAATTCCTGTGTTTGTGCCAAACTTTGCATCATGGTCCAAACATGTGGTGTTAGAGAGCCCCCAAGATATTCCAGCAGGTGTGAAAGACAAGAAGTTCTAATGCTCACCCAAATATGAATGCTTAATAAAATTATGCTTGGCATCCCCTTCCTGAGTGCCTCCTGGTCAGAAGAAGGAGGCAGCTCTGCCCAGGAGGGAGGTGGTACCTGCCTGGGGGATGAGGGACTATGCCAGAAGAACACTGAGTGCAGTCAGCTTCACTATTGACCTCCCAAGCTCACATGGCAGGTCCTTTATTGTGTCTCTGAAACAATAAAAATAAATAAATAAAATAGTGGCCACTGTGCAAAGTATCCTGTACACCACAAAAATTCTGAAGTAGACCCTTTTTGGTAGAGGGCAAGGCTGAGACAGGATTGTCGGGCAGCAACACTGGTGCTCAGTGCTAACTCCTACCCCCATGCTCAGGGTTCACTTAGAAAACTTAGACAGTGCTGGGATTATATTCACCCTTGTAAGATCTCTCCGATCTTAACCAGTCCAGGAGCCCAAAGGCCCCCATGTGTGTCCTTGTGATAGAGACAAAGGGATGCTGTGATTCTATATGACCTAAACGGAAAGGATTGACTTCTTGCTCATTTTCTTCCTGATTGTTTAATCAGCCACTGTAAAATCACTCCACGTGCCTTATTTTCAAGCCCAGATGAACGAGTCTGAGTTAGGGTCACACATGTAACCCAACAAGACACTACCTCTAGTCCCTTCCCTCAAATCACAGAACCACCCTAAGTGACACTCGTTTTCCCTGGCATCCTGTCCCCGAAGCAGGAGTTGGAGTTCAGAGCTAACCCAGAGGTGCTGAAATTCTGTCTGTCCCTGATTGGCTTCTATCTGCCTCCTGGATGGCCAGGCCAGGTCTTTCAGATCCATCCTGGTTTCTATCTGAATCTGACTTGCTTTAGGAAAACACTATGGATTGAATTATGTGAGTGGGAAAGAGCTGATAGCCTGGCTGTATGGCTAGTATTCTTGCTGGTGTTTCATCTCTGCTAGTGAGTACCTTCAGTTACAAACTGAATGTCTTCCAAACTTCCAACTCTTTCAAGTCACAAGAAATGGGGCTAGAGTGGGTATGGTGCTTGCCTTGTATGTGACTGACCAGGGTTTGATACTTTGCATCCCATATGGTCCCCTGAACACTGTCAGAAATGATTCTTAAGCATAGAACCAGGAGTGGCCACAAAAACAAACAAACAAACAAAAATAACAACCAAGGGCCAGAGAAATAGCATGGAGGTAAGGCATTTGCCTTGCATGCAGAAAGATAGTGGTTCGAATCCCAGCATCCCATATGGTCCCCTGAGCCTGCCAGGAGCAATTCTTGAGTGTAGAGCCAGGAGGAACCCCTGAATGCTGCTGGGTGTGACCAAAAAAATAATAATAACAATCAAATCACAAGCAAGAGTTCCAGATCCTGAGTAGACTGTTTCACAGCACCTGTGCTCAGCCTGACCCTTCTCCCTCTCTGGTTTGTTCCATTGCAGTATGGTGGGCAAGATCCCATCTCCCTTTTTTCTCTGTCCTTCAACTTCTGCCTCAGAAGACCCAACTTTTGAAGAAGGAAAGAAAAAAATTCCCAGGCTTTAGATGGGGCTGGCCTCAGCCAAAAACATAGGGAAGCTCTCCCTGCCCTTCCCTATTTTGGATCTTTTAGTCACTCCTGCCATCTCAGCACTTTCTATTTAGGACAGTTATGATCTTTGTTCTTCTGGACAAAGTTTCCTTTGTTTATTCTAGTTCTTTAACTCTTTATCCAATCACACAAGGGGTGGAGGGTTGGGATTCTCCAACTCTTTCTGGAAATATAACTAAGATGCAATAGAACAATGTTCCAATTCACATATTTGGGCTGGTGTTTTTCATAGAAAGGTGACCCAAGACATTATTTTTTTATTTTATTTTATTTTTTTTTATTTTTGGTTTTTGGGCCACACCCAGCGGTGCTCAGAGGTTACTCCTGGCTATCTGCTCAGAAATAGCCCCTGGCAGGCACGGGGAACCACATAGAACAACGGGATTTGAACCAACCACCTTAGGTCCTGTATTGGCTGCTTGCAAGGCAAACGCCGCTGTGCTATCTCTCCGGCCCCCCAAGACATTATAGACATGGCCCAGAATGTCGGGGTAAACCGAGAGGATTTGTTTATGATTATTAAAATGCTTTGGCAACACAAAGACCTAAAACCTGCCAAGTGGTCTTAGGTTTCCATTTTATGTAATCCACAGATGAAGTAAAATATGTATAGAGAATACAGACTGGAGGCAGAGAGAATAAACAGGGAGACATATTAGAAAGAGAGAATCTAGGTACAGGCTTTATTGGGGGTTGGGGAATCGATAATAGGCAATAAAGGTGGGCTTCAAGCTTTGTGACTTGGGTTTTTGATGATCCCTAATGAATACCTAAGAGTACCTAAGAAAAGCATTAAATAGCAGTATCCCCCATGTCTGCAGGTCCTCTGGCCCTAGAAGAGTCTTGTTCTGCCTTCTTAGCCCCCAGTCTCTCACTAAGGCCAAAAATTATGTTGTTGATCTCAGGGCCCTTGCTACCAAACAGGATGCCTCTCCCCTGTGTGGGCCTGGCTTCCTCCTGCCTGAATCCGGAAGGCATCATGCCCCAGGCAAAGCCAAGCATGCTTGAATTGTGATCTCTCAGCCACAGTCCATCTTTGTCCCAGAAGTGGTCACCTTTCATCCTGAGCAGTATTCAAAACCAAGGTGTGGTCTGAGCTCCTTTAAGCTTGAGGAGTTGGGGGCACCTGGTGAGTCTCAGAGAAGAGTCCAGAAGAAGAGGATGGAAAGGGTATACCCCATCAGCAAGGGATTTCTCCTTGGCCTCATTATCAGTCTTCTCCTTCAAGGTAAGGGAAGGGGGTGGGAGACAAGAAGATGAAAGAGTAGAGCATGGTTCCAGAGAAGAGTTATGGTCCTGAACCCTACAAGGTCATCCTGGATGAATGTGTGAATTATTTCTTCCCTGGTTCTTGACTTCCTGTTGTTGACAGAGATGCCACTATCCAGTATATATCATCCTCTCCTTCCTGGTCTGCACAGGGATCCATTACATCATTTCTCTCCCTCTCTCATCCTTTCTTCCCAATGGCCATTCACTAGTCTCTCTGTCTTTCCCTGGATTTGGTGTCTGTAAGAAGAGTACCCAGGGGCAGAGAGATAGCATGGAGGTAAGGCGTTTGCCTTTCATGCAGGAGGTCATCAGTTCAAATCCCGGCGTCCCATATGGTCCCCCGTGCCTGCCAGGAGCAATTTCTGAGCACGGAGCCAGGAATAACCCTGAGCACTGCCAGGCATGACCAAAAAAAAAAAAACAAAAACATACACACACACACACACACACACACACACACACACACACACACAAAAAGAGTACCCAAAAGTGTTGACAATACCATGAAGCTGTAAGTACAACTCAGAAGAGGGTGGGCAGTAACCCAAAACAGACAGGAGAGGGGACTTGACATCTCCGAGGGAACCGTGGTTCCCAACCTGCATCTGCCCACACCTGAAACAGCATAAAGAGACCAAAATGCCAAGAAGCTAGCTGAACAGATGACATTGAGGCAGCCTTGTTTAGGTTCTCCCACAGAACAAAGATCTTCCCTGCTCCAGCCTTGCTGTGCTTCGCATCCAGCCAATGCTCAGTGATACCCCAGGATGGCAATGCTAGAAAGAAGATCTCACTTTCTGGCCTCACTAAGCTCCAAGAAGGACTGAGTAAATGCAAAGTACCAAGGTAAGAACCCATGCAAATGCCTGCTCCCTGACATGCTTAGGATCTGCCTAGAAAGAGCAACTGTGAGCATCTCCTCTCAGAAATCAGTTCTCCGCTTGCTACCCAGAAGTCCCTACAAAAGACAGAGCAAAATTAGAGAGCAGATTTCAAGGGACCCAAACTACAAGACTGAAAACCACACTGAGTCCTGGTTTGGATGCACCAGGAGGCATGTGATGGGACTCTAAAGACCCTTTGAAGCAACCGCATCACACAAGGCTTCAGTTTGCATACAGATTTGGGCGTGTTTTGCATGAGGATAAAACCTGAAGATCCACTACCTCAGTTCACCTCTCCCACTCCCATTTGCTTACCAGACCTACCCTTCCTCTGGGCCTGGGCAGGAAGGACTTTGGCTTTGGGGCCTCCTGGCAGGAGATGGAGGGGTTTACGGCAATCCCAGTATATCCCTTTCGGACTCTTTCTCTCTTTCTTCCTCTTTTAGAAAGGCTCCAGCTCTGGAACTAGAGTCCCAGCCCCCACCCCCTCACAGAACTCTGCTCTCCACAGGACTAGGTGACAGTTTCACCATTAATTGCTCTGGCTTCGACCAGCATGGGGTGAACCCCACTGCCTTCCAAGCAGTGTTTGACAGGAAAGCCTTCCGCCCCTTCCTCAACCACAGCATCCCCACACAGGTCAACGTTTCCTTCACCCTTTCAGCCATCTTAGAAGTGGTGAGTTCTAAAGTTCACTTCCAACAGCTGCTGAAGGGGACCAATCATTCTCTGTCCTGTCAATGCAATACTAACATGGTGCATGGGAGAACAGATGGTATCCTGAATGTCTTGTGTATGCACAGCAAGGCTCACGTATAAGAAGGGAGACAGAGAAGCATATAAAAGTCAGCTGTTTATTCCCCAAGAAGAAATCACACCAGTGAGATAATTCAGAGGCCAAAATACTTGCTTAGCAAGCATCCGCCCTCATACAGTCTCCAGCTCTCCAAATGGTCCCTTGAGCACTGCCAGAAGTGATTCCTAAGATAAGCCCTGAGCATATCTAGGTATGGCCCCAAATTCTATGCCCCAAGAACAACCAAAAAAATACCCAAACAAACAAAAAGATTCATCCTTGAAACTTGTTCTTTATGAAATTTTCCAGGAAAAAAAATGAATCTCTATGTCCATTAAAACTTAAACTGCGGGTTGGTGGTTAGGGAGCTTGTCTTGTACCCAGATTTAATGTCCAATGTCCCTGATGGCCCCCCAAGCACCACCATGAGTAATTCCTGACTGCAGAGTCAAGAATAACCCTTGAACATCACTTGACCCTTGACCCCTTCCAAAAAACATAACCACAAACAACCTGAATTACCCCTAGACAAAAGGGAGACAAGCAAAAGATACCCCAGCATCTGGTATGATGGCCAGTAGATTAACAAATGAGTGCAAGAGTGGGAAACTTATAACACTAAGAACTTTGATGGCTTGCTTTCCCAGGATGCACATGTTCAGCTGCTGACATCGTTCCTGTGGATGAATTTGGTAAGGCAGATTCAGTAATCCCCTTTCCACCAGGAGCAGGCTGGCTTTGGGGGATACTACTCTCCCTGGGGAAGTGAAAAAGAGAAATAGTTAAAATGGCCACTTGGTTAACAGCAGGCCAGCCTATGGGTGGCTCCTCTTGATTGGAACAAAGTGTTTTAGGCCCATTTTAAGGTCCAGCTGAAAAAAAAATGGCAACAGGGTACTTTGGCAAAATAAAGATGGAGAACCAAGTTGTGCCCTTCAGTTTGTATGGGTGAGCATCAGAAGAAAGGCATTTAGAGAAGAATGGGGAGGAAAGGCTGACAGACAAGCTCCCTGCCACTCACTTTCGCTCTCACCACAAAACTGCAGATGTGGGACAATCCTTTCATCAGCTGGGACCCAGCAGAGTGCACCAGCGTCAATAAACTCAGCATCTCGGCTGAAAATCTATGGGTCCCCGACATCTTCATTGTGGAAGCGTGCGTATCTGGGCTGGGCACATGAGCAAGAATAGCCCTGGCTCAGCAAGGGGACAGGGATGTGTAGAGATTCAGAGAGGGACCTGGTCCCAACATACCAATTCTCCCAAACAGAGAGGAGCAGAAGAGAAGAGAGACAGAGACAGAAAGAGACAAAGACAGATAGAGGGACAGAGACACAAAAAAAGAGATAGAAGCATGAGAGAAGGAGCCAGAATAGAGCACAGTGTGGGAGAACAACTGAAAAGGGAGAAAATGGGGCCGGGCGGTGGCGCTGGAGGTAAGGTGCCTGCCTTGCCTGCGCTAGCCTAGGACGGACCGCGGTTCGATCCCCCGGTGTCCCATATGGTCCCCCAAGAAGCCAGGAGCAACTTCTGAGCGCATAGCCAGGAGTAACCCCTGAGCGTCACAGGGTGTGGCCCAAAAACCAAAAAAAAAAGAAAAGAAAAGAAAAGGGAGAAAATGCTGATTAGGTCCCCCTCTGCCTAGCAGCACGGATGTACATCAGGCCCCTCCAGGCCTCAGGGCCTATGTCAGCAGTGAAGGCCGGATAAAGTACGACGTGCCGGTGCGGGTGACCAGCATCTGCAACCTGGACATCTTCTACTTCCCTTTCGACCAACAGAACTGCTCCTTCACCTTCAGCTCCTTCCTCTACACAGGTGGGATGTTAGCTTTGGATGGTTGTGTAAGATTGGGGAATGAGATTTCTATGACAGGGGTTTCAGGAAATGGGGGAGATCAGTGCCTCTTGTGCCCTGGGGGTGGTAAAGTGATTTAAAGCACCTGCCTTACAAGTATCAGGCCTTCAGGTCAATTCCTATGATAACTCACATGCTGAACCTGAGCCTGGCTTCTCTGTTTGTTGAGTCTGGAGGCTCCTTGGCCAGAGCTTCTCCCTGGCACAAATGATTTGGGGCCACACTTCAGGTGTGTATGAGCACCACAACTAAATAAGATGGGGCCCTGACCAGCACAGACACTGTAAAATATTTTTAAAGATAGTGGCCAGGAAGTGGAGTTCCTTACCCCCAACCCGCCCTTGAACTCACGTGCAAGCACCACAATATAAGGAGCATGAGCCCAGCACTGTGGCCAAATGTGTGAGCTCCACAGCACATACGTGGACCCCAGACATGGCAAACACAGCCAGAATCCCCGCAAAGGGAAACGAGGAGGGGCTGAAGTCATAGTACAGCAAGTACTACTTGTCTGGTCTGTGGCAAACCTGAATTCAATACCTGATAGCCTATATAGTCCCCAAGCACTACCCATTGTAATTCCTGAGTGCAGAACCAGTAACCCCTGAGCATCATTTGGTGTGACCCCCTAAAAAAGAAAAGAAGGGAATAAGTAAATAAAAAAATATACCAATTCTTTGCAAGTCTGGCTACCCCTCAGGTATTTTTTGCTTTAGGCTTTTCTTTTTGATTTTGGTTTTTCGGTTTGGACACCACACCCTGCTTTCTCAAGGTTTACTCTTAGCTCTGCACTCAGGAATTACTCTTGGTAGGGATTGGGAGTTATATAGGGTAGCCAGGAATGGAAATGAGGTCAGCCGTGTGCAAGGCAAGAGCCTTACCTGCTGTACTATTTTTCTGGCCCATAAAGTTTTCTGTTTTAGATTTAAGTCATTTCATCTTCCCTGTCTCTTCCCTTTGTTGTGGTGGTGATGAGTGAGCCCACATATCCGGTTATGATGCTTGCACACTTGACATTAGTGCTAGTCGGGACTGCACTTTAGTTGTGGTTCTTGCAGAGTCCCACTCTGTACTGTTTCTGATTATCTTCTGGAGAATACCTTCCTAACTGTGATGTTCACACATCTTTAGTTGTAGTCCTTACAACTAAGGTATGAATCACATACCTTAGCTCTTATAGCCGACCACACATCTGCAATCACACACTCTGTTGTGGTCCCAGGAATCCCATATATCAATATGTAGGAGGCACTGGGAATCAAGTTAATGGCCTCACACTTGTGAGACAGGCATTTGGAGCCATTGAATCACCTCCCCAGTTCTCTACTAAAGATATTTTTTAAAGTATCAATAACTTTTTATATCTCAGACATTCCATTTAATTTTTCCAGGTGGGAACCAAGTTGACCTTTTGGTATATTTTGGGGCCACACCTGGTGGTATCCAGTACTTACTTACCCTTGGCTCTGTGTTCTGGGACACTCCTGGAGGGGTTCAACAAGTATATTTTGTGCCAGGTCAGTTGCCTGAAAGGCAAGTGCTTTAATCCCATACTATCTCTCCAGATCTTCATGCTGTTTTTGCAATCTTCCCAGAGAAGTTGATGTGCTGGGTGAGGAATTGTAATCCTAGAGGCTAGGGATGTAGCTCAGATAGATGCTTGCTTTAGCAGCACATATTACAAAAATTTTGATGATACAGAGAATATTAGCCTGGGTCCAGGGCAAAGATGACACAGACATAATTGTTTTAATGAGGGGCCAGATCGATAGTACAATGGGTAAGACATTTAACAAGTGGCCAGCCCAGTATCTCATCTGGTCCCTTGAGAATACCAGGATGACCCAGGTTTGATCTCCAGCATCCTATATAGTCTGAGCACACCAAGAGTAACTGCTGAGTATAGAGCCAGGTATACCCCTTGAGCACAGCTGGGTGTAACCCACCAAATTTAAATTTTGAGGTGAAACAGTAAAAACAGGGATGAGAGATAGTACAGGAGTTAATGTGCTTGCCTTGCATGCAACTACTCCAGGTTTCATCTCCAGCACTCAATATGGTCTCAAGCATCATCAAAAGTGATCCCTGAGCACAGTTGGGTATGTCCCAAAAACCACCAAACCAATTCAAAACAGAAACAACAATCTGATGCTTGGGATCTTGGAAGGTCCTTGCATCTGATGAGATCCATCTGACTATGAGCTGCTGCTGTCCTATAGTTTCCAGCTCACACCTTTCATAGGTAGCTTAAGGGCAGTGAATCCATGGAACTGCAAGCCACCCAGTGTCCTGTGGCAGTAACAACCATTTTTGTTTTTGTTGAGCCACTCAAATTTTATTCCACTGTAACAAGAGAAGACAACCTAGAAATTGAAAAGAAGAAGGGAAAGACTCCAGATGTTCCTGGTTCACATTGGAATTACCTCTAGAGTCCCTTAGCCACTTCAATTCACTCAAAAACATTCAACTACCAAAAAATCAGTGCTGCCCTCTACACACAGGAGACTTTTTTTTTCCCTCAGAAAACCAGGTCAATTGATTAAGGGAATGGTTTTGGGACAGACTTTGTAGTGCTCGGGGCTATTCCAGGCTTTGTGCACAGGAGTGAGTTCTAGTAGTTCTCAGGGGATCAAATGTTCTAAACATTCTAACTGGGATTGACCACATGCAAGTCAAGCTCCTAATCACTGTACTACCTCTCCAGCCTCTGGAAATTTTAACTGAGAAAGAAAAGCATGTTGCAGAAGTGCAATGAGGAAGGAATGAAATTTGGTGGGCAGAAAACTGGAGATCCTCCTGAACTAAATTTTCTCTTCCCTTGCAGTGGAGAGCTTGCTGCTGGGCATGGACAAGGAGGTGTGGGAGATCACAGACATATCTCAGAACATCATCCAGACCCAGGGAGAGTGGGAACTGCTGGGCATCAGCAAGGCCACTCCGAAGATGTCAGTGGGCAGCAGCCTGTATGACCAGATCATATTCTATGTGAGCCCGGGGATCCCTTCTTGCCTACTGATGCCAGTCACCCTGATTTTCCTCTTGGTGAATGAAATCTATCGTTCTCATTCAGCAGGATGAAAAAAGAACCCTCTTCAGTTTATCACCACTCACCAATTCATTCTCTCCCCTTATTGCTCTGATGGAGCATGGTATGCCCATAGGCAACTGCTTCCATCTCTACCTTCTCCCCTCTATGTGCCTTGCAAAGAGGAGGTGCTTCTGGGCAGCTGTAGATATTTTTCTCAGGCTAGGACACTCATGGATATGGTGGCTCTGCTTGACCTGAAGTCTACATGGTGTCCTCAGATTGGACTGATCTGACAATTAGGTTCCTCAGCAAAGGATAGGTGATGCATTGACTAAGTACCTGTTACATAGTTTGCCCCTCACCCCCGGTTCAATTAACAGCACACAGGCAAAGGCTAGTGTGTGGATTGTCCAGTAGAACCTTCTGGCATTAACCTTTGCCACATTCTTTACCCACTCCTCCCCACCAGGTAGTCATCAGACGCAGACCTGGACTCTACATCCTCAACCTTCTGGTGCCCAGTAGTTTTCTGGTGGTCATCGATGCCCTCAGCTTCTACCTGCCAGCTGAGAATGAGAATCGGGCACCCTTCAAGATCACCCTTCTGTTGGGCTACAACGTCTTTCTGCTCATGATGAATGACTTGCTGCCTAACAGTGGCACGCCCCTCATCAGTATGTGCCCTTTTACATTCTAGAAAAGCAAAGGCAGTTTGGGAAGGGAGCCAGGGAAATTGGCTATCTCTCCACTTATGAGTGAAATAGGTTTCTGAGGATAGATCAAATGGAGGGTAGGAGTTGTGGGTAGGGAAAGACTTAAAAGCATATTCGGGCCAGAGATGGTATAGCGGGGAGGACACATACCTTGCATGTGGCTGGCCTGGGTTGTACCCCTGGACCCCTTATTGCTCCCTGAACATGGCCAGGAGTGATTCCTGAGAGCACAGTCAGAAGTAATCCTTGAGCAGCACCACATGTGGCCCCAAAAACAAAATCAAAAGACTTAGAAATATGCCACGTACAGGGAACTTTCTGTCTTGCATTGTTTCTACTTTTCTTTTTTGTTGTTGTTTGTTTCTTTTTTTTTTTTTTTTTTTTTTGGTTTTTGGGCCACACCCAGTAACGCTCAGGGGTTACTCCTGGCTATGTGCTCAGAAGTTGCTCCTGGCTTGGGGGACCATATGGGACACCGGGGGATCGAACCGCGGTCCGTCCAAGGCTAGCGCAGGCAAGGCAGGCACCTTACCTTTAGCGCCACCGCCCGGCCCCCTGTTGTTTGTTTCTACTTTGCTTTGCTTTACTTTGCTTTCAGGTATCTATTTTTCCCTGTGCCTGTCTCTGATGGTGATCAGTCTTCTGGAGACCATCTTCATCTCCTACCTACTGCATCTGGCCAATACTCAGCCCCCACCCATGCCTCCGAGGCTCCTCACTCTTCTCCTCTACTGCACAAGTCCCTGGAAAGGGTGTCTCACTGTACCTCAGAAAGGAAGCAGAGGTCTCCCTTCTTCTCATCTGCCTGGTAAGGGGGATCCACACTGTCCATCCATTTCTTTCAACACCTTTACTTCTCTGTTCCTGCTTTTTATCCTTGATCCCTCTGTCTCTGAGGAACCTGTGACTGCAGACAGTGACTCTGTCTCTGCAGGTGTGAAGGAGCCCATGGAGTTGGGGAGGAAGGAAGCCAGGCTCAGAAGGGCAGAGTCCCAGAATGGGAGTCTTGACTCAGCCAAAACACAGCAGGAAGATGAAGCTCACAAGAGACATCTGGTCAACCTGTGGGTGCTCTTCAGTCACATGATGGATACCCTGCTCTTCCGCCTTTACCTGATCTTCTTGGCCACATCTATCATCACAGTCATTGTTCTCTGGAATAACTAGGCAGATAGTCACATTCACTTCTCTGCAATAAGTGTAACTTTTTAAGGGCTTCCTTAATAACCATACCTTCTATGGTCCCCCAAATTTCCAACACAGCCCCACCAAGCAAAATCCCAGTAGCTCTAGACTATGTCTTTATTTCTCTCCCATGTCAGAGTCCTCATTCCCATAATGTTAGTGTTCCTTTGCTACAATTATTCTGACTCCCTGACAGTGAAAGTTCAGTCATAGGAGTCTCTCCTAGTTGGGTACCTGCAATGACTTTCCAGGAAGAACTAACTCTCAGGTTCAATCCCCCACATCCCATATACTCCCCTGATTCCTGCCAGGATAAGTCCTGGCACAGAGCCAGAAATAAGTTCTGCCCACCACCAGACATGCCCAATAAATTAAAATAAGATAAAAATAATATATTGTGTCATTATTAAGATAGGTATTTATCACGTGTGGTCTGTATTCCTGATTCAATACCACAGTTTTTTTTTATTTTTGAATGTGTTGAGTGTGTCCAAGTTGTTTCTTCTTATGCTAATAAAGTAATTTTTGCAGCCCATTTTTAGGATGGGGGCTGGATGTTGGAGAACTCACTAGGACTGGACAGCAAAGTCCTGTCATTTGAATTTTGGGGAAGAAGGAGCAGCTAGAAGCTGAATTCAATTACCAATGTCAATGATTTGATCATGCCTAAGTAATTTGATTATGAACCCTAGAAAAAGAAAAAGGTACAGCCTGAGGAGGCACTTCAAGTTGAGAAAAAAAAGTGAAGAACTGGGGCCGGGAATGTGGCGCTAGAGGTAAGGTGTCTGCCTTGCAAGCGCTAGCATAGGACAGACCTCGGTTCGATCCCCCGGCGTCCCATATGGTCCCCCCAAGCCAGTAGCGACTTCTGAGTGCATAGCCAGGAGTAACCCCTGAGCATCAAACGGGTGTGGCCCAAAAAAAGCAAAAAAAAAACAAAAACAAAAAAAAAAGTGAAGAACTTTGTAAAGCACAATGGTTTCAATAAAAAAATTTAAGACTATGATGAGCTTTTTAAAACTGTAAATTATCAATTAACCTGCATTACACATAGAGATATATGCTTTTATTTTCCTTTTGGGTTTTTTTTTGGGGGGTACACCCGGTGACGCTCAGGGGTTACTCCTGGCTATGAGCTCAGAAATCACTCCTGGCTTGAGGGACCATATGGGACGCCGGAGGATCGTACCACGATCTGTCCTAGGTCAGCCGCGTGCAAGGCAAATGCCCTACCACTACGCTACCACTCTGGCCCCAGAGATATATGCTTTTAAAACAATTTTATTTAGGGCCAGAGTCTTATTACATCAGGGATGGTGTTTACCTTGCATGTGGCCAATCCACATACAAGGTTCTATTTGATATGATCCCTTGAACTCACCAGGAGTGATCCTGAGTGAAGAGGCAGTAGTTAACCCTGAGCACCTCTACAGCACCCCATAAAACCAAAAAATATATAATTTTAGTAATTTGATCCCTTTTATCATCAGATCTTTAAGTAAACCTAGTCAAGGTTTTAAGATCATTTAGTTTTGGGGCCCGGAGAGATAGCACAGTGGCGTTTGCCTTGCAAGCAGCCAATCCAGGACCAAAGGTGGTTGGTTCAAATCCCGGTGTCCCATATGGTCCCCTGTGCCTGCCAGGAGCTATTTATTTCTGAGCAGACAGCCAGGAGTAACCCCTGAGCATCGCCGGGTGTGGCCCAAAAAAAAAAAAAAAAAAAAAAAGATCATTTAGTTTTATCTGTAGTTTTGAAATATTTGCTACTCTATTTAAGTGGGAAGTTGATCATTAATTCATGATCATCTGAATGGTGCTTTAAACCATTTAATATCTATGAGAAAAAATTTTTCAGAAATCAAAATTCTAAAAGAAAACTTGGCTAAGAGAAAGAAAATATTGAAAGGCATAGAAGAGTAAAGGCATCCCATAATAGCTGTTTTCTCCCCTTATGAGAAGAGAAAAACATTTACTATGTGAAAGCTTCACAAGAAAAAAAAATTTTTTTTTTTTTAGGTCACACGGGGCAGCACTCAGGGATTACTCCTGGCTCTATGCTCAGAAATCGCTCCTGGCAGGCTCGGGAGACCATATGGGATGCCGGGATTTGAACCACCGTACTTCTGCATGAAAGGCAAACCCCTTACCTTCATGCTATCTATCTCCACAAGAAATAATTTAACCTTTTCAATACCTATGTCAATAATAATGTGAGTATTCTAGGTAATTTAGAAAATTATGTGTCACAAAATTAAGCAACTTCTTTGTCTATGCAAGAGTCTCAAACTCAATTTACCTGGGGGCCGCAGGAGGCAAAGTCCGGATGATCCTTGAGTGCAAAGTCGGTAGTAAGCCTTGAACATTGGGGGGTGTTACCCAAACAACTAAAGCAAAACAAAACAAAAAAAGATTCCTCTAGGGCAGGGCCACAAAATGTTGTACAGAGGGCCGCGAGTTTGAAACCCCTAGTATTCTGTTATAATAATATATCTAAGTGTGAGCATTCTAACCTTTGCCATTTATAGAATTGTTTTAATGCCTGTGTTTAGATAAATCTGTGAGTCAAAAAGATTTAGAAAGACAGGGCTGGAGAGATAGCATGGAGGTAAGGCATTTGCCTAACATGCAGAAGGACAGTGGTTCGAATCCCGGCATCCCATATGGTCCCCCGAGCCTGCCAGGAGCAATTTCTGAGCAAAGAGCCAGGAGTAACTCCTGAGCACTGCTGGATGTGACCCAAACACCAAAAAAAAATAATAATTTAGAAAGACACTCAAGAGTTTAATGGGAAAATTGAACACTAAAAAAGATTTGGTGCCAGAGAGATAGCACAGATAGTAAGACAGGTGCCTTGCACATAGTCAATCTTGGTTCCATCCCCAGCACCACATACAGTACACTGACCACCACCAGAAGTGACCCAATATGCCTCCCCTCCCACTGGCACACACACCAGATTTCAGGATATTAACTCTTTATACATTTGAGCTGCTGAGAATGAACTAAAATTTTTAATTACTTTATTTAAGCACCATGGTTACAAATTTGTTCATTGTTGGGTTTTAAGTCATACAAAGTACACCATCCTTCACCAATGCATCTTTCCCATCACCTTCCTTCACCTATGTCTCCCATTTCCTTCCCACTCTCTACCCCCCACCCTTGCCTTGCTCTAAAGCAGGCAAATTGCTTCTCTCTCTCTCTTCCTCTTCCTCTCTCTCTCTTTCTTGCTCGCTCTCTTTCTCTCCTTTTTGACACTGGTTTGCACTATTGTTAATGGAAGGGTGCTTTGCCTGTTAGTTTCTCCCCTTGGAACTCAAATTTTTAACCACTCATTTAGACAGTGCTGCCAAACAGGATGCCTCTCCCCTGTCTTGGCCCAGCTTCCTCCATGCCTACACCACAGAGGTAACCTGCACCCACACCCCCACAAAGCAGAACACACTACCCCCTCTGCCCTCTCTGACCACAGACTTACACCAGGGATTGGCCATCTGTCATGAGTCATTCAAATCCAAGAGCCCTTGTGTGGCCTGCACTCCTTTAAGCGCAACAGTTTGGGGGCTCTTGGCGAGTGCCCAGAGAGGAATTCAGAAGAGGAAGATGGAAGGGGGGTGGCCGACTTGGGGGGAATTTCTCCTGGGTTTCACTGTCAGCTTTCTGCTTCAAGGTAAGAGGGGCAAGGCTGGGAAAACTGAGGGTTGCTGCTCTGGGCAAAATCCAGAAACTCATTCTCTATGAATGAGAGGGCATGTAAAACAGCTGGATTAAATGTTCCCTTCTCAGTGGTACCTGTTTGGGTTTCCTTTGGGGAAAGATGACAAATCCATATGTAGCCCCTCTCTCATTTGCCTGCATAAATCTCTACCTATTTATCTGTCTGTCTTTCTGTGTCATCTTCTTTCTCATTCCAAACTTTCATAATGCCCAATTTTTTTTTTTTTTTTTGGTTTTTGGTTTTTGGGCCACACCTGATGACACTCAGGGGCTACTCCTGGATATGGGCTCAGAAATCACTCCTGGCAGGCTCAGGGTATCATATGGGACACCGGGGATCAAACCCAGGTCCGTCTTGGGTCAGCCGTGCACAAGGCAACGCCCTAACGCTGCACTATCACTCTAGGCCTCCAATTTTCTTATTTATTCAAAGATAAAATATCTCTGTACCTGCTAACTTGGAGCCTGTAACACAATCCTTTTCCTATCTCCCTAAGGAGCTGGTAGCACAGCTGATGTAAAAGACCATTTTCTCCCAAATTACAAGAGGCACTTCAAGAACAAACACAAAGGGGAGAGAGAACAACTGTGGGAAAGAATTGCTGGAATGTTCACAGGTTGAGTGGGTGAGAAGAACAAAAGGGATTTTACATTTCATTATGTAGACAATAAATTCACATCAAATACAACATCCCTCAAGTCATTACTTATTTGTACATTTTTATTAATTTTTGTATGTTTTGGAGCCACACCAAACATTCTCAAAATCCACAGTCCAGTGGCTGGAAAGATAATACAGCTGTAGGGTATTTGCCCTGCACAAGGCCGATCCGGGACAGACCCCAGTTCAATTCCTGGTATCCCATATGGTCAGCCAATCCTGCCAGGAGCAATTTCTGAGCCCAGAGCCAGGAGTAACCAGAGAACCGCCGGATGTAACCCCCCCCCCAAAAAAAAAAAAAAAAACTACAGTCCAGTCATTGAAAATACCTGAGCACCTGAGTGGTGCTCAGGGCTTAATTTTGGCTCTGCACCCAAGGATCACTCCTGAGTGGAGGACTCAGGGGACTGACCATATGGGGTGCCTGAAATCAAACCCAGGTCAGCCACTTGCAAAAGCCCTACCCGCTATACCATTGCTACAGCCCCTCAAATTATTTTTTTAAACTTGTAACACTTCCAATCAAAATGAAAGCACATAATCTGCTTTCACCTCACTCCAACACTAAGCTTTTCCACTTTACCAGATCATTCATGAAGGCCCTCATATATTAGTATCTGATGCACCCATGTTTCCTTCTCCCCAAACTTTTTCTTTCAGAAAATCAGGATTTAGGGAGAAAAAATTAAACTGAAAATATTTCAGGGAAATTTTATTCAGTGAAGATTCTGGAGAAGAAACACAATAAAGCAAGAGAGAAATAAGGATGGTCAGATAAAGACCAAGACTTCAGGGTTTGGAGGATAGAATTCTGAACAAGGGCTCCTCAACATGACTGTTTGCATACAAATTTGAATAGCCATTATGTGAGAGCAAAGGCCAGGAAGAAGAGATTGAGCCCTTATTCTGCTCACCACATCACTTCCACCATTTGCCTACCTGGTCAGCCCTTCCTTGGCAGCCCTGAAAGAAAGGGGGTCTAGGCCAAGAAGGAGGGACTCATCAGCTTTGCCATGGTTTCCATTTTTCCCTTTAAAGATAGCCTCTTGGGACCCTAGACATGCCTCTCCTCTTAATTAGGAAGCACAAAAGCCCCATTCCTACCTCACAGGGTTTCTGCTCTCTACAGGAAAGACAAACAGTTCTACCATCAACTGTTCAGGCTTTGATGTGTCTGGGGTAGACCCTGCCAGCTTCCAAGTTGTCTTTAATCGAAAAGACTTCCCTCCAGTCACCAACTTCAGCATCCCCATTCGTGTTAACATCTCCTTTACCTTGTCTGCCATCCTGGATGTGGTGAGTGCTGACTCCTACATTCTTTCCCTTGGCTTCTAACAGAAAACAAGGACTTACCACAATATGGCACTGGTTCAGTGATGTGATGAGTTTCAAATAGATTTTATACACATTAGATGTTCTTCCAATGGGGTAGATAAAGTAGAATAACTGCTGTGATAACATTTGTCTTTATGTTTTGCCTTTATGTTAATATTCTACAAAAAAAATGTCATGCCAGTGGGGCCCCAAACAATTTTTATCCCTACATTCTCCATATAACCTGAACTTCTGAAATACCTTTCTTTGGAAACTTGTGATGAAAAACTTCATTGCCACATGGGACCACTTAAGAAATAGACTAGGATCTGATTTTATAGTACAAAAAAAAAGCCTAATTTTTTTTGAAAATTGTGCTTGGTTTTGGTTAGGATGAACAACTCCAGCAACTGACATCATTTCTATGGTTAAAAATGGTAAGTACTTTCAGTGTTCTTTTCTTTTTCCTCCCCTTGTTTGCTTACTTTGTTTGAAGAAAAAAAAATTACTTGAAATTGATAGTGCCCAAGGGAAGAGACAATTCTAACAAGAATTGGTTAGTACTAGTGACAACTGCTCTCTGGACTGCAAATCAAATCTAAAAGATAAAGAAGGAGGATTGAAGAGATAGTATATGAATTAAGGCACCTGCTTAGCTTCCTATCAACCCTGATTCAAATCCTTGGCACCACATATGGTTCCTAAGCACTGCCAGGTCACTACTTAACAGAGAGTCAAGAAGAGCTTCTGAGCACCATAGTGTGCAGTGCCCAAAACCAAAGATTAAGATGGAAAGTATAGAAGAGAGCAATATAATTGAAAGGCCAGAAGAAAGCTTCAGAACTCAAAGATATTCAGCATTATGTTGTAGCTATTTTTTTATGTGAAAAGTGAAAGGTCAACAGGATTTGATTAGCTAGGAAAGGGGACTATTATCACCAGGATGACAAGAGAAATCAGACTTTCAAAAGAAAGGATATCCAAAGAAACACCATGCACAGCAATATGATAGTATGATTCTGGGTAAATAAAACAAATGCCAGAGTATGTGCTACCTTTTCTTAGAGTAATGCACAAAAAAGCTACTGAGAATGAGGAGTCAGCGAGATATTTTAGTGAATAGAGATGTTACCTTGCACATGGCTGACTCAAGTTTGATCCCCAGCACCCTACATGGTCCCCCAACCCACCATAAGTGAGCCCTTTGTGCAGAGCCAGAAGTAAGCCTTAAATTCCAAAAGATGTGCTCCCACCCAAAAAAAAAAAGCAAAAAAAAAAAATAATAATAAAATAGAACTTAC
The DNA here is from genome assembly GCF_024139225.1 of Suncus etruscus. Taxonomy (NCBI): domain Eukaryota; kingdom Metazoa; phylum Chordata; class Mammalia; order Eulipotyphla; family Soricidae; genus Suncus; species Suncus etruscus. Next base: position 94,182,283 of record NC_064853.1, read on the forward strand.
TGGTAATGGGACTGAGTTGAGATTATGAACTGAGTTGGAGTGATTTGCAAAGGGAGAAGACTGACTTTCACATTATACTGTACTGAAGTTTTATCATAGGTTCATATAACATTTATACTTATTTAAAAAAAAAAGATGTGCTCTATGCTTATAAAGGGGGACAGTTACTCATTCTGTTCAGCTCTGCCAAGTTTTCAGCCATAACAATTATTCTGTGCTCTCTGCTCTAGACCTGGAATAACCCCTACATCAGCTGGGACCCAGAAGAATGTGGTGGTATCAGTAAACTCTCTGTGACAACTGAGCATTTGTGGCTCCCTGACATCTTCATTGTGGAATCGTGGGTATCAGGATGGGGAAGGTTGAAGGGAAGACTCCCTCAAGGAGTGCCAGAGTAACTCAGGACAAACCCAATCCCATGAGGACACTCCCCTCCCCCCCCCCAGAGAGAAGGGTGAGGTGGCAGTGGGCCCACAATGAACAGGAGTGAGCCCTTCATTTTCCTAAGTCTTAGGGCCTAAGAGAACTAGAAACTGAGGAGGAAAGCAGAGCTTCTGCTTCCTGTCCCTCTGTCTCCTAGCACGGATGTGGATCAGACACCTGAAGGCCTTTCTGCCTATGTAGCTCATAACGGTCGCATTGTGTATCGCAAACCAGTGCGGGTGATCAGCATCTGTAAACTGGACATCTTCTACTTCCCCTTTGACCAGCAGAACTGCACCCTCACCTTCAGTTCCTTCCTCTACACAGGTGAGTGTCAGAGGGAATGAGGAGATGGAACAAATGGGATCAAGCATGGGGCAGCCAAAAGAGTACACATAGGGCCAGGAAAGAACTCAAGTGGTAGAAGACTTGATGTGAATTCACTTGATGTGAATCCTATAATTCAATCTTCAGGGGCCGGGAAGGTGGCGCTAGAGGTAAGGTGTCTGCCTTGCAAGCGCTAGTGTAGGATGGACCGCGGTTTGATCCCCCGGCGTCCCATATGGTATCCCCAAGCCAGAAGCGATTTCTGAGTGCATAGCCAGGAGTAACCCCTGAGCGTTAAACGGGTGTGGCCCAAAAACCAAAAAAAAAAAAAAAAAAACAATCTTCAGCACCTCCTGGCCCCATCATCTCCAGTACTAACAGGCCTGGCACCTATAAAAAGCAAACAAACAAGGGGCTGGAGAGATAGCATGAAGGTAAAGCATTTGCCTTGCATGCAGAAGGTCAGGGTTCGAATCCCAGCATCCCATATGGTCCCTTGAGCCTGCCAGGAGTGATTTCTGAGCATAGAGCCAGGAGTAACACCTGAGCGCTGCTGGGTATGACCCAAAAAAATAAAAAAGCAAACAAACAAACAACAACAAAAATACAGGGCTGGAGAGAGGAGTTAAGGGGCTTGTCTTGCATTCTGCAGAACCAATTTGAATATTTAACACTACTTATGGTCCCCCAGCACCTCCAAAGGTCACTCCTGAGCACAGAGTCAGAAATAACCCTGAGTATCACTGGGTGTAACCAAAAAAAAAAAAACACCGAAACAACAAAAAGGCATACAAAGCCAGGGACAATTTCTGAGTGCATAGCCAGGAGTAACCCCTGAGCGTCAAATGGGTGTGGCCAAAATACCCAAAAATTAATTTATTAATTAAAATAGTAATAATAGAAGAAGGGATGAGACTTCCTGGAAGAGTCCAGAATCAGAAAGAAAGAATTGTTCTAGGGAGATTTTCTGACTTTTTAAGTAATGTTTAAAATCACAATCCTGATTTTTAAGCAAATTTTAAAGCTTCCTATAACGTTTATAGCTATCTTCTTACATTTTTATTTTAGAACAAAGAGTTTCAACATTGCCATATAATGTACTCCAAACTATGAAAAACAGTTGTATTAAAATTTAGGAACACGGGATTAAAAGGGAAAGGAGAGAGGAAAGGAAAAATAATTTAGGAACACATGATATGTATTCACTCAAAGCATATACCATAAACAATAATATTCCACTGAAAATGACTGTACAGTTAACAAAAACAAATAATTTAAGACACGTAAATAATTTAAATAAATAATAAGGCAATACAATTAAGAATAAGAAATATGCATATAATAGATGAAATACTTATAATAATTTGTTTTGAGGTTAAATGCTTTGGGGGCTTTTATTCTTGTTGTTGATTTAGTTTTTGGTACTCAGGGCTTACTTCTGGCTCTGTGCTCAGGGATCACTCCTAATGTTGCTTGGGATATGAGGTGCTGGGAATCAAACCCAGGCCTAGCTATATGCAAGACATTCTGCCTGCTGTACTATCATTCCAGCCCTTTTCATTATTCAAATAGATGCTTCTCCTTGTTCTCAAAATAGAACAAATAAGTTATCAGATCGCTACACACACCCAACTTATTTTGCAAAAAGAAGAAAAAAAGACCTAGGTTGGGAAGGGAACGGGTGATATTGGTGGAGTGAAATTGATACTGGTGATGGGCTTGGTTCTAGAACATTGTATACCTGAAACTGCATAACTTTGTAAATGACAGTCCCTTAATGACAAAAAAGAATCTTTGACCTAAAATCTACAATGACGGTGTGAAATGTGGTCGCTAAAGCAACTTTCTAACTCATCCCTCTGAGCTCTGCTCAGTGTAGTTGTTGGGTGGATGAATGTTGAATGGATGGGTGTCTCCCCTCCAGTGGAAAATATGTTGCTGGGCATGGACAAGAAAGTGTGGGAGATAGCAGACACCTCAAAGGACATCATCCGCACACAAGGGGAGTGGGAGCTGCTGAGCATCAGCAAAGCCACCCCGAAGATGTCTTTGGGATCCAGTCTGTTTGACCAGATCATGTTCTATGTGAGCCCTGGGGAGTCTGGCACAACTGTGGGGGCCCCTCCACCCCACCCGACCCATCTCCATCCTAGTGCCTTGTGCTTCTCAACCCAAGACCAATCCCCCAGCACCCTGACCCTCCCAGTCTTCTCTCTTGAGGCCCATAAAGCAGCCCGGTTTTCTGCACCTTCCAACTCCCATTATTAAAGGTTTATTTCTGGTGGGTTTGAGAGAGTTTTATTAGTCATGTAAGTGCTGTTCTTCATCTCCAGCTCTGAAGGAGTTTCATGGGATGAGCTTCCTGAAACTTTGGTCTCAAATTCAACTGGTTCTCTGCCCTCTTTCCCCACCAGGTGGCCATCAGACGAAAACCTGGACTCTACATCCTCAACCTTTTGGTGCCCAGTGGCTTTCTGGTGGCTATCGATGCCCTCAGCTTCTACCTGCCAGCTGAGAATGAGAATCGGGCACCCTTCAAGATCACCCTTCTGTTGGGTTACAACGTCTTCCTGCTCATGATGAACAAATTACTCCCTTCCAGCGGCACCCCCCTCATCAGTAGGCACTCCCACACTCTTGAAAAGGAGAAACTAAAACAACCGAAGAAACAAGGTCAGGCAGGCAGGCAGGCAGGAGAATGAAGTGGGCAGCTGCCTTAGAACAGCCTCTGTGATGGAGCCAGAGAGATAGCATGGAGTTAGAGCGTTTGCCTTTCATGCAGAAGGATGGTGGTTCGAATCCCAGCATCCCTGCCAGGAGTGATTTCTGAGCATAGAGCCAGAAGTAACCCCTGAGCACTGCAGGGTGTGACCCAAAATGAAGAAACAAAACAAAACAAAAATTGGCTTTGTGCATGAGGCAGTGGGGAGCAGGGCTGGAAGTTCTTCCAAGTCTCTCCCCTCAGACCTGTTCTTCACCCTCCCACCAACCTCCCCCCAGGTGTCTACTTTACCCTGTGTCTGTCCCTGATGGTGGTCAGTCTGCTGGAGACCATCTTCATCTCCTGCCTGCATCACCTGGCCAACACCCAGCCCCCACCCATGCCTCCATGGCTTCTCTCTCTGCTCCTGTCCTGCACTGGCCTCAGGAAAGGCTGCCCCACTGTGCTCTGGAAGGAAAATGTGGGCCCTGGCCTCCCCAATACCCAGCTACCTGGTAAGGGAAATCGATTTTTTCTTTAAAAAAAAAAAGTGTTGCTTTTTTTTTTTTAATTTAAGCACTGTGGTTACAAAAATGTTCATAGTTGGGTTTCAGTCATCGAATGTATACCACCCTTCACCAGTATAACTTTCCATCCACCAATGTTCCCTATCTTCCTGCTCCCCCTTCCCTTGCCTGTCTTCAGGATAGGTATTCTATTTCTCTCCTTCACTATCATTGTCACAGTAGTTGTTAGTGTAGTTATTTCTCTAACTGTGCTCACCACTCTGTGATAAGTTTTATATCAAGGGCTGGTCCTTCCAGCCCTCGTCTCTATTGTCTCTGGATACTAGTCTTGCTCATCTGTGGGATTTAAGAGAAACAAAGACCACATGCTAATAATACTCAGAAATTGACTCTGTGGGGCCCGGAGAGATAGCACAGCGGCGTTTGCCTTGCAAGCAGCCGATCCAGGACCAAAGGTGGTTCGAATCCCGGTATCCCATATGGTCCCCCGTGCCTGTCAGGAGCTATTTCTGAGCAGACAGCCAGGAGTAACCCCTGAGCACCGCCGGGTGTGGCCCAAAAAAAAAATTGACTCTGCATTCATTCTCTTTGCACTGGGCATGACTTACCCAGACTCCCACTTCTCTACTCTCTCCTCTGTCACATGAGTCTCTGTCTTCTCTACAGGCCTGAAGGAACTGGGAGAGAGAAGAGCAAACGAACTCGGACCTGGAGAGGTGGAGCTCAATGAGAGATCCAAGTTGACAAGTGCCCAGCTTGTGGACCTTTGGGTGTGGTTTGGCAACGTAGTGGACACTGTCCTCTTCCGCCTCTATCTGCTCTTCTTGGCCACCTCCATCATCACAGTCCTTGTCCTCTGGAACACCTAGGGTCACAGTACCAGGGGCACCAGAACACACTAATGCTCAGATTTTCCATGCCAGTCTCCAGACCTCAGTTCCCATCTCCAGATACAACCCCCAAACTGTTCAGGATCCCTGCCCCAGCCTTAAACAGAATGCTCCAGACTCACTGAGTCCCAAGGCTGTATTTCCAGAATATAATTAACTCAGAATACACATATTTATGTTAGACATGTGATTTTTTTTTACTGAGAAAGGAATACTTCATAATGAATGACTATAAATATTTACCCCAACGTAACTCATGTTATTGATGTAGAGGAGAAGAATTAAAGTTCATTTTTGAAATTAGACTACCCTATTCACTCATTCTTTCACAAATACTGTGCAAGGCATTGCTCTGGCTACTGAGGAAACAGCAGGGACCCAGCCCAACAAGCAACTCTGTCGAAGGGTTTGCCTGCAGAGTAGAAACAAATATGGAGGAAGAAAAGGAGAGCATAGGGTGTTGCTGAGTCAAGAAGGAAGATGGGGGGAAGAGGGAAGGGACTGAGGGTTTAGGAGAGTTGCCAGGAACAACCTCTTGATAACTTCAACCTTGATGTTCTGATGGGTTTTCCTGAGATGCCCAGGTAAAGATGGAGAGCCAGGCTTGGAAGCTATACAACTTGCCAAAGATCATGAAATTCTTACAATTTTAGTTCTTTTTATTCATTTTTTAGGAATGGCTTTAGGTATGCATTTAATAGATATTTATTTCTTTTCTATTTTTTGTTTTGTTTTTGGATCACACCCAATGATGCTCAAGAGTTACTCCTAAAAAAAAAACAAAAAATAAAAAAAATAAATAAATAAAAGAAAAGGGGCCGGGTAGGTGGCGCTGGAGGTAAGGTGTCTGCCTTGCAAGCGCTAGCCAAGGAAGGACCGCGGTTCGATCCCCCGGCGTCCCATATGGTCCCCCCAAGCCAGGGGCGATTTCTGAGCACATAGCCAGGAGTAACCCCTGAGCGTCAAGCGGGTGTGGCCCAAAAAAAAAAAAAAAAAAAAGAGTTACTCCTAGTTTTGCACTCAGGAATCAGTCTTGGCAGTGCTCAGGAAACCGTATTGGATGCTGGGCATTGAACCCCTAGCACCTGTGTGCAAAGCAAGTGCACTACCCTCTGTATCATAGCCTTCATATTTTCTTTCTTTTATTATATATTTTAGGCCATATTCAGCACAATTGGGGGTTACTCCTGGCTCAGTGCCCAAGGGTCTCTCCTGCAGGTTCTGGGGACCCTGTGGTGTCAGGAATCAATCCTGAGCCTACTACATGAAAAGCGTGTACTCCAGTCTATTCAGCATTCTCTTCAGTTCCTAGCAAATGTTTCTTAAGCACATAAGTATATGCAAATGTCTCCAGGAAAACCCTGGAAGACTTGAGGATGAACCAAATACAAGCAGTTTTCTCAAAAAAACTTGAGGCCCAACTTGAAAAACAAATCTGTGTGTTAAATAATTTCAATTAAATATGTTCTTTAAATGTTGTTAGGTGACATTAAAGAGAAACACTAAATTTTAGGGGAGAGGGCTGGAGAGATAGCATGGAGGTAGGGTGTTTGCCTTGCAGGCAGAAGGACAAATCCCGGCATCCCATATGGTCCACACACACACACACCCCAGCCTGCCAGGAGTGGTTTCTGAGCATAGAGCCAGGAGTAACCCTGAGGGCTGCTGGGTGTGACCAAAAAAATTTAGGAGAGAAAGGATATTGCTAGTTGGAGAAATTATTCTTATTTCTATATATTAAGATCATTTGAGGGTGCTCGCATCAGCACCTCAAAAGGTGAAGGGTGATGTACATTCTATGATGAAAATTCCAGTATGAAATTTGTGTTTTTGTTTTAGGGGTTACTCCTGGATATGTGTTTAGAAATCACTCTTGGCAGTTTCAGGGACCATATGGGCCATTTGGTGGGCATTGATATTTGACTGCCTTTCTGTGCTTCTCTCATATATTTTTAAGTTACTCTGCTAGAATCTTGTTAAACAATTTTCTTTTTCTTTTCTTATGTACTGTATTACTTTGCCATTCATGGGGAAAGAAACATTTAAATGATCATTTTTAGAAGACTAAAAGTAAAATATTTAAAGTGGTAAAGTGAATAAAATGAAGAAACAATAATATAGATAAGTATGTTCTTAGTTATATTCTTTAAAAAGAATGATCATTAAAAATTAGAAAGTGTATTACATAAAAATAGTATCATTAAATTGGCCCAAAAACCAAAAAAAAAAAAAAAATAGTATCATTAAATTGGAACACTTAGTCAATGGATTCAATAGCAGGTAAAATAAGAAAAGATAAAAACACGTGATTGAAATTTACTAAAAAGATTTGGGTGTTTCATCCAAATAAATCGGATCACAAAGGAAAGGGGAGAGATTACAACAGAACCTCAAGAAATTCAAGACATCATGATGGCTAACTATGAACAACTGTACTCACTGTTAGAGAACTCAGAAGAAATTGACAGATTTCTGGAAAAATATCATCTTCTGAGACTTAATAAGGAGGATGTAGAAAGCATAAATAGTCCAATCACATCTAAGGAAATCAAAATAGTAATTAAGAAACTCCCCAAGCACAAAAGTCCAGGACCAAATGGTTTTACAGGTGAATTTTATCAAACATTCAGAGAATAATTACTATCTTTGATCCTCAGGCTCTTCCAAAACATCAAAAAGACAGAAATCCTCCCTAACTCCTTTTACGAGGCTAATATCACACTCATTCCAAAGCTGGCAAAGACACCACCAAGAAAGTGAAAAGTCCGGACGACCCGTCCCCCCAATTGCCCAGCGCAGAATAGTGAAAAAGGCACGTGCTCAGCAATTGCAAGCAAGTTCCGTTTATTCTGGCCGGTCAGAGGTTCGAAACGTGCTCAGAGCAGAGCAGAGATTGCGAACCCCGAGGTCTGAAATCAGGTGGTTTTTATACAGTTTTCAGGTAGGCTGTGTTATTTTTACAGCAGAAACAGGAATGGGCTTTGATGTAGGAGAATCCGGAGATAAGGATGATCCTCAAGACTTTTAGGGTAGGTGAGAGCAGGGACCCAGACTTCAAGTCTCCAAGATGTCTTCAAGACGATTTATGCGAGGCCTGTAAAACCATGGGAAGCCAGCAAATGGGTACATCAGTGCCTGTAGCTCAGTAGATAAGAGACAAGCAGGTAGTTAACATAACTCATGGATGACTCATGGTCTGTTAGGATACATTGAGGGGAGGGTGAGGGGGAACATTGCATTGCATGAGAAAGAGATAGACAACTCCCATCAGGAAAGTGTAAAGGGGGAAAAAGGAACAACCTTAGGGGAAAATATGTTTTTCACTTCTTTCAAAAGAAAACTACAGATCAATCTCACTAATGAACATGAATGCAAAAATCCTCAAAAAATCTTAGCAAACAGAATACAACAATACATCAAAAATATTATACACTATGACCAAGTGGGTTTCATCCCAGGGATACAAGGATGTTTTAACATAGTCAAATCAATCAACATCATACACCACATCAACAATAAGAAAGACAAAAACCGGGGCTGGAGAGATGGCATGAAGGTAGGGCGTTTGCCTTTCATGCAGAAGGTCATCGGTTCAAATCCCGGAGTCCCATAATGGTCCCCCGTGCCTGCCAGGAGCAATTTCTGAGCATGAAGCCAGGAATAACCCCTGAGCACTGCCAGGTGTGACCCAAAAACCACAAAAAAAAAAAAAAAAAAAAAGACAAAAACCACATAATCATATCAATTGATGCAGAGAAAGCATTTGACAAAATCCAACACCCATTCATGATAAAAACAAATTCCAGCAAATTAGGGCTGGAAGGAATGTTCCTCAAGATAGTCACAACTATCTATAAAGCCCACAGCCAACATTATCCTTAATGAAAACCTTCCCACCCCGAGGCACCAGGCCAATTTTTTTTAATTATTTCTTTTCTATTTTTTTCTTTTTTGTGTGTGTGGTTTTTTTTTTTGTTTGTTTGGTTTTTTTTTGGAGGGGTTTGAAAAATCCGGACGACCCGACCCCCCAGTTGCCCAGCACAGAATAGTGAAAAAGGCACGTGCTCAGCAAATTGCAGGCAAGTTTCAAGTTTAATCTGATCGATCAGAGGTTCGAAACATGCTCGGAGCAGAGCAGAGGTTGCGAACCCCAAGGTCTGAAATCAAGGGGTTTTTATACAGTTTTCAGGTGGGCTGTGTTATTTTTACAGAGGAAACAGGAATGGGCTTTGATATGGGGGAATCCGGAGGTTTTGGGGGTAGGTGTGAGTAGGGTCCAGACTTCAAGTCTCCAAGTGAGCGGGATCCAGACATTATGTCTCCAAGATGTCTTCAGGATAATTAATGCAAGGTCTGTAAAACCATGGGGAGCCAGCAAATGGATCAGCACCTGTAACTCAGTAGATAAAAGACAAGCAGGTAGTTAACACAGAGGGGAGGGTGAGGGGGGAACATTGCATTGCATGAGAAAGAGACAGACAACTCCCATCAGGAATGTGTAGGGGAAAATATGTTTTTCACTTCTTTCATTTCCCACTCCTTCTTGTTAATAATTCTAATCTTAGAATTAACACAGAAGTAACCGAAGTAACCACTGCTAGCCAAGAACATTGAAGGGATTTTGGGCAGACGGTTTCTCTTCTGTAACTACTTCCTGCTGAGGTGGGGCGGAGTTGGTTTCAGGGGTTAAGTTCAAGGTGCAGCAAGTGGTTACTCAGAGTTTTGTGGGTACTTCCTGATATTGCTGTCTTAGCACCATTAGCTTAACTTCCCCCACTTGAGTGCGGATAAAAGTTACAACTCTGTTTACGATACAGGGTCCTACTGCAACTACTAAGAGTACACTTAGCAGTGGACCAAGTAGAGGCAGGAGGTAGGGGAGGATTCCTCCCCATAGAGACCATAACGGTTGATCATAGAGTTCCTCCCTTCGCTTTGCTAATTCTTCCTGGTGTTTCTTTATTCTGTCTCGTACTATTCCGGATTTATTAACATAAAAGCAACATTCTTCTTGTAAAGCTACACACAATCCTCCTTTCTCGGCTAGGATTAAGTCCAGTCCCCTCCGATTTTGCAGGACCACCCGGGCGAGTGAGTCATGCTGGTCTTGTAGGTCCTGGATAGACTTGTAAACCTGCCGGATGTCTGAGGCCAGTCGATCAGATAACTTATTATACCGGTCCAATGAAACTCCTAACCCTGCAGCTCCCATTCCTAATCCTCCGACCACCCCTAACGCAGCCAGCAGGGGTAGTAATACTATAGCCCTACGAGTTCGGTGTCCTCCCAGGAGGTCTATGCTGGGAAGAGGGACTGGTTCAGTTCCTGGGAGAACATCAATGTTGGGTAGCAGGAAGGCAGGTGCACAAATGCCTGTGCTATTTCTGGGTAACACTGGATAAGCCAAATTTCCTCCACAGACCCAGACCTGTCCTGGGGGGAGGCATCCCAAGTCCAAAGAGACTTCGGAGATGTTAGAGCACCTTGTTGTTGGTACTTGCCCTAAATCTATGGTTAGTGAGTAATTTCTAACATAGCAAGTGGAGGAGTCAAATTCCTGAGGGATTACCTTAAAGGGCTTGGTATAGGTGCAGTTTGAAAAGCTACTTATATTTGGTTTAGGCACAGGTATTGCTAATGGCCAATCGTTACTCATTTTCATGCATAGCCAGCAGTCAGCCGCTAAGCCTGGGTTGGTTTGATTTAAGAGCTTGTGAGTGTACTTTAGAATGTCGTGTTTATTTGAATCCAGATCCTCATTTAGCACCCTAGCTTGAAGGGAGGGGTGCTTGGGCCAGTTTGGCATTAGGTTATAAACTTCCTTTTCGGCCCATTCTATGGCTTCCTTTTCTTTTTCTTGATCTGTGGGCCCTCCCCCATCTGATATATGTAAAGGGGCTTTTAGAGGCCAGCAGACCACATCTCCAATATTTGCTAGACAATGTGCTGCCCCGTATGGAGTTTTAAAAGTTTCAGGACCCCATTCACCTCCAGTGCTCCCCTTGTAGGTATCAGTTAGTTTCGCCACCAGGTAGAGTTGGCCATTTTTAACGCACTGCTGATAGGTTTTATAGCACCGTGAGTGTACCTGAGTTAGCTCTACACATCCTGGGGGGCAGGTTCCTTTCGTGTCCGGGGGAAGGGGTTGGGGTTTTTGCTTACATACCCACTGAGCCTTGATTTCACCTGTGGAAGCTGATGGCTTGAGCTGGAGATAGGCCGTTTTAGTGCCACAGTCGACTGCCTGTGTAGCTCGGTACTCAGGTTTGAACTGATGACCTCCGGGGCAGTCACAGGGGTTACCGTAGAGAGTCCTTAACAGCTTTTGGTGTTCCACTGGCCGATCAAACCCCCCTAAGACTGGGGGCATTAGAAGTAACCACAGGAGTTGAGGCAGGAGGAGCAGTTTGCTGGCGTTTAAGCCGGATTTTGAGTGGGTTTTCTGCTCGCTCCACTGCCCACTCATTCTGATTAAATTCTATTGGTGCTGGCTTTAAATGTGAGGCGTGTATCCACGCCGCAATACCGTCTACCTTAACTGCAGTAGGGGTCGTGAGGAGGACAACATACGGTCCCTTCCACCTGGGTTCTAGTGTTAGAGCACGATGTCGCCGCACGAGGACTGAGTCTCCTGGCTTGTAGTTGTGTGGTACTGTCAGGTCCCCGGGCTCGTATGCCTGCTGAAGATTTTTCCAGATGCACTTTTGCAGCGTGGTGACAGCAGCCAGTCGGGCAGTCAAGGGGGAAGAGGAAGCAAGAGAAGGTTCATAAGTATCAGTTATAACTTTTACTGGGGGAGGAGCCCCATATAGGATTTCAAAAGGGGTTAAACTACACTGGGAGGGGAGAGGGGTGTTTCGAGCCCGGAAAAGGGCTGAAGGGAGGAGGGAAATCCAGTCACTTACGCCAGTCTCTAGAGATAATTTAGTTAAAGTCTCCTTAATAGTTCTATTCATACGCTCTACCTGTCCTGAGCTGTGGGGATGATAGGCACAATGTAGCTTCCAATTGATTCCCAGAGCCCTGGCCAATCCCTGACTTACCTGGGCCACGAAAGCAGGTCCGTTATCGGACCCGATTACCTGGGGAAGTCCGAACCTGGGGAAAATATCATCTAGAATTTTCTTAGATACCATTTGCGCAGTTTCATTTTTACAGGGGTAGGCTTCTACCCAGCCGGAAAAAGTGTCCACAAAAACTAATAGGTATTTCAGTCCATATTTGGTGGGCTTGATCTCGGTGAAGTCAATCTCCCAGTGCTGTCCAGGTCGTGTTCCTCTTAATCGTTTTCCCATTTTGATTCTTCCAGGGTAGGCATTTACCAGCTGACATGGCTGGCACGACTTAACAACTTGTTCTGCAAGTCTTTTTATTTCCTCGGGGCGCGTGTCCCCCAGCCAGTCTCTTGCAATTTCTAACATTTTCCTGGGCCCTAGGTGGGTGAGGCGATGGAGTGTTTTTAGGTACTCTTGAATTCTTGAAGTTTTCTCTTGTCTAGGTACTTCCTTGAGTGGCAACAACCTTCTTGCCTCTGGGTCAGGCTCTTCTATTTCTTCCGGATCTAGTTCAGCAATTTTTGTAGTTTTCCACTCCGGCTTGAGTGGAGGTATAGGGATGTCTTCTCTGACCCATACTAATGCCTCCTCCTGAAGTGGCCTTGGTCCTGCGACGGGGCAGAGCAGTAGTCCCTCAGCTGCAGCCTTTGCCTCTGCATCTGCTTTTCGGTTCCCTGCTGCTACTGCTCCATTTCCTTTTTGATGTCCGGGGCAGTGAACGATGGCCAGTTCTTTGGGGAGTTGAAGGGCAGATAATAATTCCAGTATTTCCTTTTTATTTTTAATGTCCTTTCCCGCTGAAGTCAGCAGCCCTCGTCTTTGATAAATTATGCCATGGACGTGGGCGGTTCCAAAAGCATACCGACTATCTGTGTAGATGGTGGCTTTCTTCCCCTTTGCTAATTTTAAAGCTTTTGTTAATGCAATTAGTTCTGCCCGCTGAGCAGAAGTTCCATCTGGCAGCCGTTGGGCCCAAACCACTTTACGATTGCTTACTACTGCTGCTCCGGCTCTTCTTTCTCCTCCTTTTACAAAACTGCTCCCGTCTGTAAACCATATCACATCTGACTGCTTTAACAGCTGGTCCTGGAGATCTTTTCTGGTACTGCTTTCCTCAGCCAGTATGTCTTGGCATTTGTGCAGTACCGGCTCTGCTTCTTCTTCAGGCAGCAGAGTGGCCGGGTTTAAGGTGGCGGGTACTCCAATATGAATTCTGTCTTTGTCTAGCAGAATACTTTGATAGTGTGTAATTCTTGCGTTTGAGAGCCACCGGTCCGGAGGCTGGCGGATGATGCTTTCCAGTGCATGTGGGGCTACTATAGTTAGCTTTTGCCCAAGGGAGATTTTGTCAGCATCTTTTACCAAAAGGGCCGCGGCTGCAATTGCCCTAAGGCACTTGGGCCAGCCACTGGCTACTGTGTCCAATTTCTTTGATAAGTAGGCAACCGGTCTTTTCCACGGCCCGAGTGTTTGGGTTAAGACGCCTCTGGCCACCCCGCCTCTTTCTTCCAAAAATAAAGTGAATGGCTTACTCACATCAGGTAGAGCCAGCGCTGGGGCGGACAGCAGGGCCGTCTTGATTGCATCGAAGGCTTGTTGGCAATCAGGAGTCCATTCAAATGCTGCATCTCCCTTTGTGAGATGGTATAGAGGTGCTGCCAGGTTGGCAAAACCCGGAATCCATAAACGGCAAAACCCTGCTGTTCCCAGGAACTCACGCAGCTGTCGCCGTGTTGTTGGTGGCGGGATTTGGGCAACTACTTTTTTCCGAGCCTCCGTCAGCCATCGTTTGCCATCACGTAGGGTATATCCTAGGAACGTTACCTCCTGTCTGCATAATTGGGCCTTCTTGGCAGAGGCCCGGTATCCCAGCTGGGCTAGCTCTTGTAGCAAATCTAGAGTGGCTTGCCTGCAACTGCCCTCGGTTTCGGCAGCGATCAACAGGTCATCGACATACTCTAACAGAGTTACCTGTGGGTGTTGTTCTCGAAAAGCACGTAGGTCCTGATGCAAAGCTTCATCAAAAATGGTGGGGGAGTTTTTAAATCCTTGCGGGAGTCGTGTCCATGTCAGCTGGCCTGAGATGCCGGCCTCCGTGTCTGTCCACTCGAAAGCAAACAACGGCTGGCTAGCTGGGTGCAAGGGTAAGCAGAAGAAGGCATCTTTCAAATCCAACACAGTGTACCAAATTCTGTCTGGACTGAGGGTACTAAGCAGATTGTAGGGGTTGGGCACCGTAGGGTGAATGTCTTCCACCCGGGCATTAACTGCCCTCAAGTCCTGTACTGGTCTATAGTCCCCGGAGCTAGGTTTCTTGACAGGGAGGAGTGGAGTATTCCATTGGGACTGGCATTTTACCAGAATTCCTTGCTTATAGAGCTTTCTGATGTGGGGAGTTATTCCCTGCTTTGCTTCTTGACTCATGGGGTATTGCCTGATTCTTACAGGGGTTGCGGTTGCCTTTAATTCCACCACTACTGGTGCCTGTAGTTTCGCCAGCCCTAGTCCAGCAGTCTCGGCCCATGCTGCTGGTGCTATTTCTAACCACCAGTCCAGATCTGTTTTGGAGGTATGGATTTCTTCCTCAAATATTCTATACTCGTCTTCAGCTTTCATGGTTAGAATGGATGTTCCAATAGGTTGGACTTTTGGATTCCTAAAAATTACCTCAGGGCCTGTTTCCTCAAAAGTAATTTGTGCCCTTAATTTAGTTAATAGGTCTCGACCCATTAAAGGTGAAGGACAGTCTGGAATGACCAGGAAGGAGTGCTTTATTTCTCCTCTCCCCAGATCCATTGTACGACTAGTAGTCCAGGGTCTGTACTTGCTTCCATTTGCTCCCTGTACTAAAGTTAGTTTGTTTGCCAATGGCCCTAGTGGTTTCTTCAGGACTGAATATACTGCTCCTGAATCTAACTCAAAATCCACGGGAGTCCCCTCCACTTTAAACTTAGCCCTGAGCTCCGGGAGGGGATTGGAGCCCCGACCCCCTCATTCGGAGTCTATTGCTAGGGTTTTTGTTGAGCGAGGTTTCGGGGGTTGGGAGCACTCCCGTGCCCAGTGCCCTATCTGTCCACATCGAACACACTGGTCCTTCTCGAGCTTGCGCGGCTTCCGTCGTGATCCTAAATCACGACGCGGGCCTGAGCTCCATCCCGGGTTTTTACGTGGGCCCAGGTCCCTGTCTGCCCTTTCTGCACTGACTGCTACGGCCAGGACTCTTGCTATTTCCTTAGTTCTCCTGTAATCTCTCCGATCTTCCTTCCGCTCTCTCTCTAATCTTTCTTTCTCTTCCTCTTCCTTCTTACGCTTTTCTCTCTCTTCTTCCCACTCTCTACGTTCCTTTTCTAACCTTTCTTCTCTTTCTTCTTTTGTTTCTCTTTTCTCATATATCTTTTCTGCCTCTTTTAACACATCCTGCAAATTTTTGCCTTGTATGTTTTCTAGCCGCTGTAGCTTCCTTCTAATATCTGTTGCTGACTGTCCTACAAAAGCCATGATTACTGATGCCTGATGGACCTCAGAAGCAGGGTCAAATGGGGTATATCGCCTATATGCCTCCATTAGTCTTTCTAGGAAGACAGCTGGTGGCTCCTCTGGCCCTTGTATTATTTCTTTTACCTTGGCTAAATTTGTGGGCTTTCTAGCAGCTTCCCGGAGACCTCTCATGAGTGTCTGGCGATAAGTGGACAGATGTTCCCTACCTCCAGGAGCGTTGGGGTCCCAGTCAGGTCTGCGCAAAGGAAAGATGTCATCTATTTCATCAGGCCTGTCGGTGATCAGACCACCATTCCCAATCACATTTTTCCGTGCTGCGGCCAGGATTCTATTTTGTTCCTCAGTAGTAAAGAGGGTTTTTATCAGTTGTTGGCAATCATCCCAGGTTGGTTGATGAGTGTTCATTAGGGAGTCAAAAAGGTTGATTAATTTAGTAGGGTCCTCTGAAAAAGAAGGATGATTTAGCTTCCAATTGTACAAATCAGAGGAGGGAAAAGGCCAGTACTGTAAGGTAGGCATATTTCCACCATGCCCATCGGGCAAAGGAACGTTGGGGACCACTGGTCTTAGTGGCATTATAGATGCTGCAAGAGGGGCAGAGCTTTGTCCTCTTAGCTGGCTCCGGGTCCCTGCAGCTGGTCCTGTGCGTCCATCCCCTCCCTCTGAGTCAGGGGGGGAAGGTGGATAGTATGATACCTGTCCGTCTGTTGTTAAAACAGAAGGCAGGCAAGGGGCCCGGTCATGGCCCTTGGTTAATAGTAGTGGTGGTGGCTGGGGAGGGGCAGTGGGAGCTGACAGTGTGGATGGTTCCCCTCTCCCGAATGCAGGCGCTGCGGTGAGCCGCCGCGTCCCCTGATCTGCACTTCCTGCATTCCCGCAGATCGAGGCAGGAGCTGGG
This sequence comes from Suncus etruscus, assembly GCF_024139225.1. Lineage (NCBI taxonomy): Eukaryota > Metazoa > Chordata > Mammalia > Eulipotyphla > Soricidae > Suncus > Suncus etruscus. Next base: position 94,198,602 of record NC_064853.1, read on the forward strand.
GTGGGCTGTCCCCCTCTTCCTAGTGCAGGTGCTGGGGTGACCCACCACGCCCCCTGACCTGCTCCCTGCTTCTCTGAACTTTCGCAAGTTGAGGGAGACGCAGAGAGGGCAGACGCAGAGAGGGCAGACGCTCTCTGCTCTGCAGACCCGGGAAACAGCCACGCCCCCTGACCTGCTCCCTGCTTCTCCGAACTTTCGCAAGTTGAGGGAGACGCAGGGAGGGCAGACGCAGAGAGGGCAGACGCTCTCTGCTCTGCAGACCCGGGAAACAGCCACGCCCCCTGACCTGCTCCCTGCTTCTCCGAACTTTCGCAAGTTGAGGGAGACGCAGGGGAGACAGGTGCCTCCCGTTGTGTGGATGCGGGCTGGGCGAATCTCCGTTCTGTGGGCCTGTAGGGGGGGGGCTCGAAAAGAAGAAGATCAGTTGTATCTGGATAAATGTTGGGGAACTGTGGTGGGCATAGAGGTGAGCCGGGAGGGGCTTGCTTCGTTATCTCCTCCGGGGCGCCTCCTTCTTGGGTTCTTACGGGAAGAATGCTATGGTTAGTAGGTGGGGGTAAGGAAGAGCGCTCAGGGTCAGGCGGCAAGGCGACCAGGCTGTCGGGAGCTGTTGGAAACAGAAAGGGGCGCATCCATTCCGGGGGGCTTTCACACAAATCTTCCCAAACAAGAATATAGGACTCCTGTTCTGGGTGTCCCTCGGGTTTGGCGCAGTAGATAACGCTTTTTACTTTCCGTACCGATGGCAAATGAAAAGAGCCTCCCTTAGGCCATTCTACACCAAAGGAGGGCCATTCGGAAGAGCAAAATGCCTGCCATTTTCTCTTCTTTATAACCCAAGATTGTTTTTTTGCCCTTTTGTTAACTTCTTTCCAGTGCTCTAGTGTAAGAGCAAGTGGTGTGGATGGTACTTGTCCCATTGCTGCCTGGTCTCACCAGCCTTATGCACAAACAGCTGTTACCAAGCCTCTCTTTCACACAACAATATATCAAGCCCTCTTTCCACACCTAACAGTGTAACAACCAACAAGGAATAAAAAAAAAACACAATACAGAGTCCGATTTGGAACACGAAAACAAGGGTAGGGTGTTCCGTAGAGAGAAAACAACAAACTGGGATGAGTGTACCAGAATATGAGGCTGGATTAGTCCAGTTACAAGTAAGAGGACAGAAAGAATTAGTCACAGAAGACATAGAAAAAGAATGTCCGACCACTTGAGGGAGTAGTGTATCGCTTAAACCAATGTGTGCCTAACCGGCGCTCAGTTTGTCTTGCTGGAGGGCAAGTCTATCTGGAGAGACTTGACTGAGACCCTTTATTCTTCACCAGGATTTATCTATCGGACCACGTCTTTTATGGAGAAGACAGGGTACCTGGCTCCGGGGGACTTTTGCGGTCGGACTCAGTAGCGTTAGTTTAGATACAGTTAGTGAGAGATCTTAAACAGAAAGTTTTTCGGCTCAACAGTCAAAAGACGAGCCCCAAGGGACTCACAATAGAGAAACACAATGACGATATCAGAATTGCCAGATATTCAACTCAAATCGCAAGCCAATATTTCAACAACAGTTTCAAATCCAATAATAGCGACAGAAAGCAAACCTACGACGCAGACAAACCTTTACACAGACAGACCTCCTTCCTGCAACCAGGGAACGTCTTCCCCGTTGCTTTAAATCGCCTCCTAGGCACCCTGGTGCGTGCGGCCAGGGATGTGACTTTGCGTTGGAGTTCGTCAACTCCTTTGCCACTCGGTATACGCCTCGAGTGGGAACCTCAGTCTGGGATTCCTTTGCCACTCGGTATATGCCTCGAGTGGGAACCTCAGTCTGGGATTCCAAAGTCACACACTTCCACGACTAAGCCCCTTAGTCGAATTACCAGGTCTGTTTGCAATAGCGCGTCCCACAGATAAACCCAGAGCAAAACACACGGGGAACTAGAGAGTGAGCTAAGGGGAGGAGGAGGGAGAAGGGATCCCAGGGAACTCACCAAGCAGACCTTGTTCACTCGTCCGGCTCGGGTGGGGTGTGTAAGGGTCTCCTGGTGGCTCGCCAAAAATGAAAAATCCGGACGACCCGACCCCCCAGTTGCCCAGCACAGAATAGTGAAAAAGGCACGTGCTCAGCAAATTGCAGGCAAGTTCCAAGTTTAATCTGATCGATCAGAGGTTCGAAACATGCTCGGAGCAGAGCAGAGGTTGCGAACCCCAAGGTCTGAAATCAAGGGGTTTTTATACAGTTTTCAGGTGGGCTGTGTTATTTTTACAGAGGAAACAGGAATGGGCTTTGATATGGGGGAATCCGGAGGTTTTGGGGGTAGGTGTGAGTAGGGTCCAGACTTCAAGTCTCCAAGTGAGCGGGATCCAGACATTAAGTCTCCAAGATGTCTTCAGGATAATTAATGCAAGGTCTGTAAAACCATGGGGAGCCAGCAAATGGATCAGCACCTGTAACTCAGTAGATAAAAGACAAGCAGGTAGTTAACACAGAGGAGAGGGTGAGGGGGGAACATTGCATTGCATGAGAAAGAGACAGACAACTCCCATCAGGAATGTGTAGGGGAAAATATGTTTTTCACTTCTTTCAGGTTCACACCCATTTGATGCTCAGGGGTTATTCCTGGCTAAGCATTGCCCCTGGCTTGGGGGGACCATATGGGAAGCCAGGGGATCGAACCGGTCCTTCCATGGCTAGCGCTTGCAAGGCAGACACCTTACCTCTAGTACCACCTCTCCGGCCCCTCCTCTTTTTTTTTTCTCTGCAAATCTATATCTTAGCTATTTATTTATCTTTTTTTGGGGGGGGGCCACACCCAGCATTGCTCAGGGGTGACTCCTGGCTGTCTGCTCAGAAATAGCTCCTGGCAGGCACAGGGGACCATATGGGACACTGGGATTCGAACCAACCACCTTTGGTCCTTGATCGGCTGCTTGCAAGGCAAACGCCGCTGTGCTATCTCTCTGGGCCCTATTTATCTTTTCTTAATTCAATTATTTTCTAAGTGCTCAGACCCATCCTATGAGGATCAGGCCTCCAACAACTACTTATAAATAGATCTCTAATGTCTGTCTATAAGTGGGCATGAGTTTGTGTAGAATGGACTCCTCTTTGTCTGCCCAACCTATACTACAAACAATTTATGCCTATATTGTATATAGCCCTGTTACCCTTCCCTAAGGCTAAATGCTAATTTTAGCAGTCAGGCCTACTCATGTTTGGGAGGGTTACGGGAGGTAATAAAGGGGTTGCCTCAGGGGCAGGAAAGGATTCATCGAGAGGAGATTCAGGGAGAAGCAGCAATAAAGATTGGCAGGAAAAAGATATAGGAAGCATGTTGAGATGCTGGGCATCTGAAATAGGCTGCTTAAAAGATTAGCCTAGGTGGCTAGGATCTATTATTAATAAAGCTTTATGTCTCCTGAAATCTGACTGTCTGGGAATCATTTCCTCGCCTCCACCCTGAACACACAGACCCTCCAGCTGGAAGGGGTTGCAGTTGTGTGGCTCGGGCTGGCTCACCCATCCATCTCACCATCATCCACAATCATCCAGTACTCTATAATTAGTATGTATTTCTACATAGCCCCTCATATATATTATCTCTCCTCCCCCCTTCAGAACTCCTTCTATTCTCTCATCCCCACAATCCTGATCTGTTATTTTTCCCTATTTAACCCTCTTCACCTTCAGTTCTTAACTCATTAAGTACTGAGACAGACCTCCTGCCCCAACAAGCCACTATCCAGCTCCCAAAGTAAAAAGACACCCTCTCAATCATCTCCGGCTCTGGCAAGAAGCTGCAACCACCATTCCCAATGATTCATTCTACGTGGTCCTTCTTCTCACACACACACCCAAAATGTGGACTGTTACATGCTACCAGATTCAGCTCCAGAAGGGCCCTCAGCTCAGAAACACTACCTGATCCCTTACTGCTGCAAATCACTTCTCAAATTGAATAATACTATGGTGTGAAAAGAAAATGTGCCCTGGGAGAAACCAAGAAACACCCAGTGAGTAAGGATTGCTGTGGGGTTGCCAGGCAAAGAGCTGAATCCTCTGTCTGTGGCGGTTCTTCCCTACTGTGCCCTTGATGACTGTGATAACTTGAAGGGACCTGTTGGCTTTGCTTGTGTCTCTTTTCTGAATCCCTCAAGCTCTCCTCAGAGGGCTCGGAAGGGCACCCCCCAAAAAAACTATCTCTAGAGGCCGCAGAAGAGCGCGGCCACCCCGCTTTGCTTCACGGCTGCACACTCTTTCTAACCAATGAACCCCACCACAACACACAGAAAAAATTCACACTACAAGCGTAACAATGGAGAAACCTCACCGGCAAACACCATGCACAGAGAATGAAGATGATAGCTCTGGTGACCCAAAAAAATTCCAACCATCTGATTAACCTCTCAGATAAGAAGTTTAGAATAAAATATGGAGGATGTTCATAGAACTCAAAGAAAGCATAGATCGATCTGAACAGACTACAAAGACAGAAATCAGAAAACTCCAAACTGAAATAACAGATCTGAAAAACACAGTAGCTCAATGAAAAACTCAGTGGATGGCCTCTCCAGCAGGGTAACAGCAGCTGAGGACAGAATCAGCGTGCTGGAAGATCAAATGCAGAATAGCGCAATACAGCAGAAGAAACTGGAAAAGACCCTTAAGACAAACAATCAGACAATGAAAAAAGTACTCAAGGAATGTGAACAGATGAAAATAGAAGTCTTTGATAAACTCAACAGAAATAACATAAGAATCATTGGAGGCCCAGAGGCCCAGGTAGAAGATCCCCAGGAAGAATCAACTGTCAAAGACATCATCAAGAGATACTCCCAGAGTTAAAGACTGCATGCAATCAAATCCTGCATGCCTGAAGAGTACTGGCTAAAAGAGACCCAAAGAAAAACACCTCAAGACACATCCTAATTACAATGACAACTCCCACAGATAGAGATACAATACTGAAAGCAGCAAGATCAAAAAGGGAAATTACATTCAAAGGAGCATCCTTAAGACTAACAGCAGACATGTCACAAGAAACCCTCAAGGCCAGAAGACAGTGGTGGAATATTGTGACAAGACTGAATGAAATGGATGCCTCACCGAGAGTACTGCACCCAGCCCGACTCACGTTCAGGTTTGATGGAAGGATACATAGCTTCATGAATAAGCAACAGCTCAGAAACTTCACAAATGCAAAACCAGCCTTAAAGGAAAAACTGAAAGGTCTACTTTAAGACAAGAGAGGCCAACAAACTTATCTACAAAGATGACACTAAATCCTATGACAATCATCTCCCTCAATGTCAATGGACTAAATTTACCAATTAAAAGACACAGAGTGGCAAAACGGGTCAAAAAGATGAACCCAACCTTCTGCTGCCTACAAGAAACATACCTGCATAGTCAGAACAAATATAGACTCAAAATCAAAGGCTGGAGGAAAATCATCCAAGCAAACAACACTCTTAAAAAGCTGGGGTGGCCATATTAATATCTGATGACACCAACTTTATACTCAGAAAAGTTGTAAGGGACAAAGATGGACACTTTGTACTAATCAAGGGGTATGTGCAACAGGAAGAAATCAGACTACTAAATATATATGCACCCAATGAGAGACCAGAAAATTATCTAATACAATTACTGACAAATCTGAAAGAAGACATCAATAATAACACAATAATTGTGGGAGACCTCAACACAGCCCTGTCAACACTTGATAGGTCAACCAGACTGAAACCCAACAAAAATATACTAGCCCTGAAAAGAGAAATGGAAGAAAGAGAACTAGTAGATATATATAGGACACTCCACACCCAAAAACCTGGATACACATTCTTCTCCAATGTACAGGGGTCATTCTCCAGGATAGACCACATGCTGGCACATAAAACATACCTCCATAAAATCAAGAGGATAGAAGTTTTGCAGGCTACCTTTGCTGACCACAAGGCTCTGAAATTAGATGTGAACTACAAAGAGACACAGAAGAAAAACTTTAACAACTGGAAATTAAACAGCCTGCTACTGAACAACCAGTGGGTCCGAGATGAAATCAAAGAGAAAATCAAAACTTTTCTGGAAACAAATGATAATGAAGACACAAACTACCAGGAGAGATGAAGTCATGAAATTTTCCTATACATGGATGTACATGGAATCTATCATGCTGAGAGAAATAAGTCAGAGGGAGAGAGATAGATGCAGAATAGTCTCACTCATCTATGGGTTTTAAGAAAAATGGGGCCAGCATGGTGGCACTAGAGGTAAGGTGTCTGCCTTGCCAGCGCTAGCCTAGGACAGACCGTGGTTTGATCCCCCGGCGTCCCATATGGTCCCCCAAGCCAGGAGCAACTTCTGAGCGCATAGCCAGGAGTAACCCCTGAGCATTACCAGGTATGGCAAAAAATAAATAAATAAATAAATAAATAAATAAATAAATAAATAAAAATAAAAAAATAAAGAAAAATAAAAGATATTTTTTGCAACAATCCTCAGAGACAAAGAGAGGAGGGCTGGAACTTCCAGCTCACCTCATGAAGCTCACCACAAAGAGTGGTGAGTGCAGTTATAGAAATAACTACACTGAGAACTGCCATAACTATGTGAATGAATGAGGGAACTGGAAAGCCTGTCTAGAGTACAGGTGGGGGTAGGGTGGGATGGAGGGAGATTTGGGACATTGGTGGTGAGAATGTTGCACTGGTGAAGGGGAGTGTTCTTTACATGACTAAAACCTAATCACAATCATATTTGTAATCAAGATGTTTAAATAAAGATATTATATAAAAATGGGGCCGAAGAGATAGCATGGAGTTAAGGCATTTGCCTTAAATGCAGAAGGACAGTGGTTCTAATCCCAGCATCTCATATGGTCCCCTGAGCCTGCCAGGAGTAATTTTTGAGCATAGAGCCAGGAGTGATCCAAAACAAACAAACAAACAAAATATATATATATATTATATTAAAAAAAAGAAAGAAAATGTGCCCTCCACCAAGAATATTTCAAAAAACTTAATGGGGATATCTATATTTTTCTTGTATGTTTAATACCTTAATAGTTATACCTCTCAATGTGTTTATTTCCAAAGGTATAGGTAGCCTCCTCCATCCTTTTTTATTATTTTTTATTTTTTATCTTTTTTATTTTTATATACATATTTTTTAATTTTTCTTGTTTTGGTTCTGCTTGGTACAAATTCTAGAAGAAAAAGTCCTGCTTGGAATAAAAGTTTAGTTCAAAAACAGGGCACAGAGACTGTATAGCCTGTCATTCTTAACCCCAAATGCATCAACAATATGGCAGGGGCAGGAGAGATAGCATGGAGGTAAGGCATTTGCCTTTCATGCAGAAGGTCATTGGTTTGAATCCCGGTGTCCCATATGTTCCCCCGAGCCTGCGGGGAGCGATTTCTGAGCGTGGAGCCAGAAGTAACCCCTGGGCACTGCCAGGTGTGACCCAAAAACCAAAAACCAAAAAAAAAAAAAAAAAAAAACAGTATAATATGGCACCATTCCCTTTTGCATTGGCATACTAAAAAAGGGGGGGGGTTATGTATAGAAACAAGGTCTTATCTACTAGAGATAAGAAGCCGGGCGGGAAGGTGGCGCTAGAGATAAGGTGTCTGCCTTGTAAGCTCTACCAAGGAACAGACCACGGTTCTATCCCCCGGCGTCCCATATGGTCCCCCCAAGCCAGGGGCTATTTCTGAGCACATAGCCAGGAGTAACCCCTGAGCGTCAAACGGGTGTGGCCCAAAAACAAAAAAAAAAAAAAGAAAAAAAAGAAGTCACAAATTTTATAATACAGGGTACCTCCCACCCTAAACATTTGTCATGGGAACTCAACTTAGACTCCATGTGATTGAACAATGACTGTCCAACCCCAAACCCCAGATCCCAACGTAGAATAGACACAGTTCTCTGAAATAGCACCAAGAATCTAACACCCTTCAGGGAGTGCCTAATACTGCTCTAGTACCAACCTGCACCAACTTGATAAGACAGTCTGACAAAGAGGAAATACCAACAACTTGATCTAAAATCAAGTTATCCTATCTCCTATCTCATCACCTAATGGTAAGATGAAATCAGTAGACATTCCATCCTTAGATCTGTATGAAAATGAAGATCACTACAGAAGACTGACTTTGACAGTCTGAGCAGACTTTGTCTGAGCAGAACTTTTCCTGGGACCAAAAAAGAAAGACCCTAGCCTAGGCTTTGATCTAGGATTTGTGCAAAAACCAAGATCTAAAACCAAGATCATGAACATTGAGTGATCAGAGCTAAACACCAAACCCAAGGTCAATGACAGAATCAAGATAACCCAATCTACAACAAGCTATACTCAGAGGGGACCTGTTACATGGCAGTCCAGGGGGCAAGAGGGTGGTATGTGATTCACATTGGGAACAGGGGTGGAGGGAGGACAACACTGGTGGTAGGAGTGGCCCTAATACACTGTCACTATGTACCTTAAATATAACTGTGAAAGACTTTTAATTCACATTGGTCACAATAAAAAAATTATTTTTATTTTTTGGGGCCACACCTGGCCCAACACACTCAGGGGTTACTCCTGGCTAGGAGCTCAAAAATAGCTCCTGTCTCACGCGACTATATGGGCATATGGGTTCGAACCCAGGTCTACTCTGGGCCCTACTGCTGTGCTATCACTCTGGTCCCCAATAAAAAATATTCAGGGCCGGGAAGGTGGCGCTGGAGATAAGGTGTCTGCCTTGTAAGCGCTATCAAGGAACGGACCGCGGTTCGATCCCCCGGCGTCCCATATGGTCCCCCCCAAGCCAGGGGCGATTTCTGAGCACATAGCCAGGAGTAACCCCTGAGCGTCAAACGGGTGTGGCCCAAAAAAAAAAACCAAAAAAAAAAAATTCAAAAAAAAGATTTGGGTGTTTCAAACCAAACATAACATTTTACCCAGAATAAGTAAAAGAATTAAGTAATTAAAAAGTCATAGGTTGGGACTGGAGTGGTGGTACACGCGGCTAATCCAGGATGGACAGCGGTTCAATCCCCCTGTATACCCCTGAGCCTCACCAGGTGTGACCCAAAAACAAACAAACAAATAATAAAATAAAATAAGATAAAATAAAATAAAAAGTCATGGGAAAGAGTTACAAACATTATAAATGTTGGGTCCAGAGAGATAGTTATAGAGTTACTGGTACTAACCCTGATGAAACTCCTTCATTTTCACTTTCTGCAACTGAAGATAAAATGATGGGGGGGGGGACCGGAAGGTGGTGCTAGAGGTAAGGTATCTATCTGCCTTGCAAGCGCTAGCGTAGGACGGACCACGGTTCGATCCCCTGGCGTCCCATATGGTCCCCCCAAGCCAGGAGTGATTTCTGAGTGCATAGCCAGGAGTAACCCCTGAGCGTCGAACGGGTATGGCCCAAAAAAACAAGAAACAAAAAAAAAAAAAAAAAAAAAAGATGGGTTAGGGAGTTACTGGCACTAACCTGATGATGGAGTGGAGAGCCTGTCTGTTGATGAGCTGCTGAAAAATTGGCAGGTGGAACTACTGTGCATACAATATGCCATCAGGCTTAAATGTGAACATATGAGTCTACTAACCAATCAGTGATCTTGTGCCCAGATCAACAGCATGGAAGGTAAGGAAGGGGTAGGGAGGAAAGTGGGGAGGATGGCAGGACGGTTCATTCATTTAATTATCCAATTATTACTGATGTAATAACTTTTTGCCTAAGTGTGGGAAGAAAGCAATGAATGAGATAGACAGGAAGAGAATGATTTTTTAAAGTACAAGCCAGATTATATGAATTCATATGCTGATAATGACTGCAAAGAACATGAAACAGGATTATGGGATAGAGAATGAGTCTCAGATTAACAGGATGCTCCATAGATGCCAGAGAAAGGGACATTTGTTCCTGCTGAGAAATAAATGAGATGATGAGTTGTACCCTGGGATATCATTCTGTTGTTGTTGTGCAGGGAGCAAAGAATGAAACATGATAGACTGTGTTTAAGGCTTTAAAGACATTTATAATACACTCAAATGGCTTAAAATAGTGCCTTTAAAATGGTTCTGAATGTGCAATCTATTTTATTTAGCTATGCATAGTGCTCATTTAAAAAAGAACAAGTAGGGGCCAGAGAGATAGCACAGTGGTGTTTGCCTTGCAAGCAGCTATCCCAGGACCAAAGGTAGTTGATTCAAATCCTGGCATCCCATATGGTCCCCTGTGCCTGCCAGGAGCTATTCCTGAGCAGATAGCCAGGAGGAACCCCTGAGCACTGCCGGGTATGGCCCAAAAACCAAAAAAATAAATAAATAAAATAAAAAAAGAACAAGTAGAAGCTGTAGAGATAGAATAGGGTTAAGAAACTTTCTTCTTCCTGGAGCAGGATTTTTGGCCAGCACGGGCGGGCAGCTGGCAGGCCTCCGCATGTGCCAGCGGCCTCTTGGCCCGGCTTAGGGTAGGGGGGCTCGGACATGGGTCACCCGACCCCCCTCTCCCCCTTTCCTCCGGATCTCCAGGTGGGTTTCTGGAAGGAGCTGATGGGGCACCCTGGGTTTTCCCCACTCCCTGGCCGGGTCCAGACCCTGGCCTAGGGTGGGGCTTAAATCCCTGTCCTTCGGGCTTGGGAGGGTCTCTCTCCCTTCCTGGAGCAGGATT
>NC_064853.1:94214278-94359975 GCF_024139225.1 Suncus etruscus
CCAGGTTCAATCTCCAGTATCTCCATATGATCTTCCAAGTCTGCCAAGAGTGATTCCTAAATTCAGAGCCAGATATCAACCCTAACTATTACCAGGTATGGCCCCCCAAAAATCAATTTATTACAGGGTCCAGAGTGACAGTACAGCCTTGTACCCACCAACCCAAATTTAAACCCAGGTACACATATGATCCTCTAATCACCACAAGGAGTAATCCCTGAGTACAGAACCACTAATAAACCCTGAGCACAGCCAGTTGTGGCTTAAACACAAACAAAAGAAGTATTTATTACAAAAATTGTGCATGTGGCCAAGAAATTTCTGTGGAGAGCAAACCAGGATTATTTTCTTGTTTAGTTAACCTCTAAAAAGACTTAAACAAGAGTTGGAGTGATAGGGTTTATTCTGCACACTGCTGACATGAGACTGACTTGGGTTTGACCCTTAGCATACATATTGTCCTCTGAGCCTTCCAGAAGCAATTTCTGAGCACAAAGCCAGGAGAAACCCCTGGGCACTGCCATATGTGGCCCAAAAACCAAAATAAAATAAAAGACTTAAACAAACTACGAGCAAAAGTTTAACTCTGTTTCAAAGAAGAGAATAAATGTATTCCTAGTTTATAAAAGTAGATGAAGTTGGCTCCTTTTCACTTTATTGTTTCTTCTCCTATTGTGTATCTTCTCATCTCTTCCTTTCTCTGATTTTTTTTTTTTTTTGCCTTCCTGGCATCTTCCTTTTCCTTGCCTATTAAAACATATTCCCAGGGGCTGGAGAAATTGTACAGCAGTTAAGGCACATGACTTGCATGTGGCTGATTCTGTTTTGATTCTCAGCACCACTACAGTCCCTCGATCAGCCGGGGCCAGCCTGAAGAGATCACAAGCACTGCCAGTGAGGTTGTGAAGGGCCCAAGTTTTGCTGCACCCACAGGCCCTCACACTGAGCTACTAGAATCCCTAGGTCTCCAGAGCATTGCTTGGGAGGCCCAGAGGATTTTGTTTTTATTTATATGTCATCTTGGTTGGAAATTCTGTCACTGTTCCTGTTTTATCTCCACCCCCTTTCCTCTCTTTGGTGTGCTATCCCAGACACCAACACTTAGTGGTGGTACAGTGATCACACAGTAATTTGTGGTTTCTGCACATAATTGGTGGTCATGTGTCAAACATTGTATATTTGTTGGTGTTTAAGACTTGGCATGTGGGGTTGTCAGAGATTGAACTCATAGCCTCATGCCTCTATCAATGGCCACATCCTAGGTCCCTGCTGTTCCTACTTCTTTACTGGTATCAAACTAGTCTCACCTATGGGGCCTACAGCAAGTAGAGCATTTGCCTTGCATAAGGCTGATCTGATTCGATTCCCTGAAGCTCAAGGTTCTGCAAGTCCCACCAGAGTGATTCCTGAGCACAGAGTAAATCCTGAACATCACTGTGTGTGACCTAAAAACAAAACAAATAATCTCATTTAAATAACTGATGCTTGCAGGTCTTAGCTGAATAGAAAAAATGCCCACTTTTTTGAGGGGGTTTTGGCCACATCTGGGGGTGCTCAGGGGTTACTCCTGGCTCTGCACTCAGAGTTACTCCTGGCATGCTCAGGAGACCAAATGGGATGCTGGGGATTGAACCCAGGTTGGCCATAAACTAGGCAAATGCCCTACCTGCTGTACTATCACTCAGCCTCCTCCCCGCATTATTTCTGAAGAGTTATTCCTGGGACCAGAGCAATAGCATAGCAAATAGGGCATTTGTGGCTGACAATCCCCAAATTCCATATGGTCACCCAAGGTATAACTCCTGAGCTGGGTGTGACCCAAAACCTAAATAAATAAATAAATTTAAAATAATAAAGCTTTTTTTAAAAAGTTATTCTAGCACAGTAGTGGGGCATTTGCCTTGCATGCAGTCGGCCCGGGACAAACCCAGTTCAGATTCCTGGCATCCCATATGGTCCCCTGAGCTTGCCAGGAGTGATTTCTGAGCACAGAGCCAGGAATAACCCTTGATCATCACCAGATGTGGCCCAAAAACCAACCAATAAATAAATAAATTGCTTTAAAAATTAGTTATTGGGGCCGGAGAGATAGCATGGAGGTAGGGCATTTGCCTTTCATGCAGAAGGACAGTGGTTCATATCCCGGCATCCCATAAGGTTCCCAGAGCCTGCCAGGAGCGATTTCTGAGTGTGGAGCCAGTTAGAACCCCTGAGAGCTGCTGGGTGTGACCCCCCCCAAAAAAAAAAACAAACACAATAAACAAAATTGATATTACTGAATTTACCCCTTCCAAACTGCCAACTCACTCAACTCCTTGCCTAATGCTTAGAATTTCATTGCTATGATTTAATTCCTTTAATTGAAGCAATGAAGTTTCAGGAATTTGCCATTAAAAGGATATGCATCTATTATTTACTATTTCCATCTTATCATGAAATTAGCCTGCCTGCATCTGAGGAACCCAGGGAACAGTTCACCCAGTAGCAAAGTGAAATGGAGCAAGTCCTGTGTGGAAAAAGTTATCTGTCTAGCCCCAGCTCCACCTTTCTGATGGGAACTATTTTGGTGAAATTAATTACCCTGTTAAAACTTTGTTTAACTCAAGGTTGGCAGGAAGAAAATTTGCCTTGCATGTGACTGACCAGAATTTGATCTCTCCATCTTATATGATCCCCAAACAAGGCCAGGAGTGATTCTTGGTTTTTGGGTCACACCGGCTGCGCTCAGAAATCGCTCCTGGCAGGCTCAAGGGACCATATGGGATGCCGGGATTCGAACCACTGTCCTTCAGCATGCAAGGCAAATGCCTTACCTCCATGCTATCTCTCCGGCCCCCAGGAGTAATTATTTTTTCTTTTTTTTTTTTTTGGGGGGGGGGGTTGGGCCATACCCGGCGTTGCTCAGGGGTTACTCCTGGCTGTCTGCTCAGAAATAGCTCCTGGCAGGCACGGGGGACCATATGGGACACCGGGATTTGAACCAACCACCTTTGGTTCTGGATCGGCTGCTTGCAAGGCAAACGCCATTGTGCTATCTCTCCGGGCCCAAGAGTGATTCTTGAGTACAGAGCTAGAAGTAGTCCCTGAGTATAACTGGGTGTGATCCAAAAAACACAAACAAAAACAAACTTTAGTGCTCACTTCGGCAGCACATATACTAAAAAAAAAAAAACAAACTTTAAAAAGCCCTATATTTACTTCTTCTGTGAAAGGGAACTATAGTTCTTATTACATCTGATTGTTATGCAAATAAATAAAATTATTTTTTTTCAGTGACTAAGAGATAGTGCAAAGTTTGCATGCTTAGCATGCAGGGAGCCAGGTTTAAGCTACCCATGTACCATATTAGAATCTAAAAATACAACCGGGGCAAACAGATGTGCCTCCTATCTTCCTGATAGTTATTCAAGTAGAAAAAGCACCGTCAAAGCAAAATCGAACCTAAAAGTAAGCAAACCTGACCTAAAAGTACTGCAACTAATAAACATACTCATTAGAGGTTCACAGACAGGGTACCTGAGATTCCCATGTTGAGACAAACACCCACTGTGATCGGATTGAGGGCAGAACCCCTCCAAAGACAGGAAATGAAATCTACATGAATGATATTAGTGCCCTAATAAGAAAGTCCCCAGAAACATTCTCAACCCTCCTAAATGTGAGGTCACAGTGAAAAGACACCATTTATTAATTGGACAGGGCTCTCTACTCTTGAATCAGCTGGTGCCTTAATTTTGCCTTTATAGAAAAAAAAAATGTGTGTATAGTTCCAGGTATTGTTTTTGTTTGTTTTTCTAGGTCTCATTAAAATTTTTGTTAATTTTTGTTTCTTGACTTTTAGGCTACATCTGATGGTATTTAGGGCTTACTCTCAGCTCTGCAGTCAGGAATTACTTGTGGGGGCTCAGGAGACCATATAGGGTCCTGGGAATTGAACCCAGATTGGCTCCCATGCCAGGCAAGCACCTTAACTACTGTATTATCTCTATGGTTCCACAAAAAAGTTGTTGGGCCACACCAGTAGTGCTTATTTCTGATTCTGTTTTCAGGAATCATTACTGGTGGATTTTGGAGACTATATAGGGGGATTATATATATATATATATATATATATATATATATATATATATATATATATATATATATATATATATATATATATATATATATATATTGGGGATTATATAGAATGCAGAGGACCCTGGTCATTTATGTGCAAGGCAAGTATCCTGCTTTCTGTACATGTAAGGTGAACCTAGCTGAAGTCCTAAACAAAGGTGTTCCCCTGACTTCTTCCTGGAAGCCTCTTCCTTCAATACGTAAAAACCCACCTGGATTACAGGACCTTCCCCAACCCTGGTGGATTTGATGCTGGATAATAAAGAGAGAGCAGTTCTGGCTTTGGGCAGGCACAGAGAGAGATCACATGGCAGAGAGGCCATGAGGCAAAAAGCAGGCTGACTCCAGTGAATCTTTTGACTGGCTTGGTATTATTTCTCTGCTGCTACTCTGCTTCATCAGTCCTGTCCACCTAAGAGTTAGAAACACAGCGTTTAGGATAAACTCACCACTCATGGACATTTTTTTACACTGTATAATCACTCCAGACCCCAAAAAAATTTTTACAAAAAGGATAGACATGAGACTGGAGAGATAGCATAGAGGTAAGGCGTTTGCCTTCCATGCAGAAGGATGGTGGTTCGAATCCTGGCATCCATATGGTCCCCCGTGCCTGCCAGGGGCGATTTCTGAGCGTAGAGCCAGGAGTAACCCCTGAGTGTTGCCGAGTGTGACCCAAAAGACAAAAAAACAAAAAAAATAAAGATAGACGTAAATTTTTTGGTTTTGTTTTGGGGCCGCATACTGCAGTGCTCCGAGATCACTCCTTGAGGTACTCTGGAATCTGTATATGGTTTCAGGGATCAAACCTGGTTGGGTCACATGCAAGGCAAAACACTTAACCTCTGCACTCTGACCCAGACATAATTATTAAAAATAAAAATTTTGATGATGGTAGTGAATGAGAGAAATAGAATGTCTGTCTCGAATACAGGCAGGATTGGGGAAGGAGGGAAATGGGGGCAATGGTGGTGGGAATGTTGCACTAGTGAAGGGGTTGTCCTTTTATATAACTAAAACTCAACTACAAACATGTTTGTAATTATGGTGCTTAAATAAAGATAGTAATTAATTAAAAATATTGATGGGGTGAGAGGGAAGCTGGGGATATTGGTGGAGGGAAGTTAACACTGGTAATGGGATTGGTACAGGGGCAATGAAACCCTTCATGCCTAAAACCCAACTATGGATTCTTATGTAATTAATGGTGCTTTAATTAAAATTTTAAAATAAAAATATTCAAGCAAAACACATATAATAAAAAACTTTCATATAATAACATATAATAATTGTATGTTATGAATCAGCCTAGTTCACTGACATGATATACCAAGAATACACAGGGGCATTTAAGAAGAGAGGTTCAGTAGTCTTGAGTAAGGTCTAAATTCTTGTTAATTAAATAACAAAGGTAAATGTTATGAGTCACCAGTGGAATCTTTTCTTTCTTTTTTTTTTTGGGGGGGGGCACATTCTCCAGGGCTCAGGGTTCACTCCAGGGTACAGAGAACCATATGGGGTGCTGAAAGGATATAAATCAGGGGCCTGAGAAATAGCACAGTGGTAGAGCATTTTCCTTGTATGCAGACTATTCAGGAGGGACCCAGTTCAATTTTTGACATCCCATATGGTCCCCCAGCCTGTCAGGGGAGATTTCTGAGTGCAGAGCCAGGAGTAACCCCTGAGCGCCGCCAGGTGTGGCCCAAAGACCAATCAATCACTCAATAAAGTTTATAAAAAAAAAAAATGCCAGGCCAGCCACATGAAAAACAAGTGATTTACACACCCACTGTACATATCTCCAGCACCCTAGTTTTTCTTTCTTTCTTTCATTAATTAATTAATTAATTAATTAATTAATTAATTTTTGGACCACACCTGAGCTGCTCAAAGGCTGTTCCTGATCTGTGCTCAGGAGTGACACCTGGACATGCTCAAGGAACCATATATGGTGTCTGGAATTCGAACCATGGTCATAGCTAATATATGTTGCATACAAGAAAAGTGCCTTACTTCCTATATTATATCTTCAGCTCCAAGAAGACAATGGGTATAAGTTAAATAAATTAAAAATAATAATGCCTGAAATATGACTAGAGTCCAACCCCAGCAGCAAGAGGTCTGCTGCCCTCTTGTGGAGACTGCAAGCCCAGGCTTCAGTGCAGGCTCTAAAAGGGAGTGTCAGAACCCTTAGGCTGAACTTGAAATTTTCTTTCTCTCTTCACGTTTAAAATGATTAAAAATTGGGGCCGGAGAGACAGCATGGAGGTAAGGCATTTGCCTTGCATGCAGAAGGACGGTGGTTCGAATCTCAGCATCCCATATGGTCCCCCGAGCCTGCCAAGAGCGATTTCTGAGCGCAGAGCCAGGAGTAACCCCTGATCTCTGCCGGGTATGACCTAAAATAAAATATAAAATAAAATAAAATAAAATAGGGCCCGGAGAGATAGCACAGTGGCGTTTGCCTTGCAAGCAGCTGATCCAGGACCAAAGGTGATTGGTTCGAATTCCGGTGTCCCATATGGTCCCGCGTGCCTGCCAGGAGCTATTTCTGAGCAGACAGCCAGGAGTAACCCCTGAGCAGTGCCGGGTGTGGCCCAAAAACCCAAAAAATAAATAAATAAATAAAATAAAATAAATAAAATAAAATAAAATATAAAATAAAATAATTAAAAATTGAGACTGGATGTTATGAAAAATGGAAGTCATAATATTAGATACACATGGAGACTTTCATGATGAATGAAATGAGTTGCAGGGAAAAGAACAGGCATAGACTGGTCATACTCATGTATGGGATATTAAAAAATAAAAAATAATATTGTGATATTAATACTCAAAGACAATATAAGTAGAAGTCAGATGACTGGTTCATGGTAGGAAGCTTGACACAAGGGGAAGGGTGCAGCTAGGACAGAGAAAGGACCACTCTGACAATGATAGTTAGAAATGATGGCTCTGGACAAGAACTGGGTGCTGAAAGGAGGAAAAGTGCTATTCATGATACCTCTTCAATAATAATATTGCAAACCACATTGTCTAAAATGAAATAAGAGTAGTGGGAAGAGAAGAAAAGTATATGCCACAGAAGCAAGTAGAGGTGAAGGAGAAAAGAAGAAAATTGGGCCCGGAGAGATAGCACAGCGGCATTTGCTTTGCAAGCAGCCGATCCAGAACCAAAGGTGGTTGGTTCGAATCCCGGTGTCCCATATGGTCCCCCGTGCCTGCCAGGAGCTATTTCTGAGCAGACAGCCAGGAGTAACCCTTGAGCAACGCCGGGTATGGCCCAAAAACCAAAAAACCAAACAAAAATAAAAATAAAAAAATAAAAAAGAAGAAGGAAATTGGAGACATTGATGGTGGGAAATAAACACTGCTGAAAGGGGGCTGGAGTGATAGCACAGTGGTAGGGTATTTGCCTTGCATGCAGATGACCCAGGATTGACCCGGGTTCAATCACCAGCATCTCATATGGTCCCCCAAGCCTGCCAGGAGCTAGTTTTGATCACAGAGCCAGGAGTAACCTCTGAGAGCCACCAGATGTGTCCCCACCCCCCCCCAAAAAAAAACAATGTTGAAGGAATATTAGAATATTCTATGAGTGGGGCCTGGAGAGATAGCACAGCGGTGTTTGCCTTGCAAGCAGCTGATCCAGGACCAAAGGTGGTTGGTTTAAATCCCGGTGTTCCATGTGGTCCCCCATGCCTTCCAGGAGCTATTCCTGAGCAGATAGCCAGGAGTAACCCCTGAGCACCGCTGGGTGTGGCCCAAAAACAAACAAACAAACAAATAAATAAATAAATAAAATAAAAATTTAACTGGGGCTGGAGATAGTACCATGGTAAAAACATTTACCTTGCTTGCAGCTGACCCAGGTTTGATCCATAACACCACATATAGTCCCCTGAGCACTGCCAGAAATAATTCTTGAGTGCAAAGCCAGGAGTAACCCCTGAGTATCACCAAATATTCTCTTTGGTATGATGCAGAGATTTTTCCTCTTGATGTTATTACATAAATCCCTTAGACTTTTGTCATTTTATTTTTGCTTTTTAATAAGTTTTCTTCTTTACATGCACCTTGTCCTCAGTGTCCTTGATACACATTTCAGCTTCTTCTGTATTGCTTCCAAGTTCTGCCACTAAGTTATATGACTTAGCAAGTGTCTTCTTTAGCTCCTTGATATCTATTTGAATGAATTATTTCATTTTTCCCAACAAATATTCTTCAAACTTGTTGAAGTAACTTTCCACTGATTTTTCCATTTCTTTAAACATCATAAGGATCTTTGTATTAATGTCCTTCAAGGGCAGTTTACCAAGTTCTAGTATAAATTAGGGCATTCCTGGATATTTGTCTCCATCTGCTGATGCATTTGAGTTTCTTCTTTCCGTTTTTTTTCTCCCGCCATTATCCTGGTTTTACTTACTATCTAGGAGTGTAGGTCTGAGAACTCACTGATTTGGAGCTTCTACTCTCCAGATCCAGTAGTGCCTTTGACTCCAAGCTTGAGGATCTATATGGATCAATGATCACTTGTCCTGCAACTGTTGTTGCTCTGGAGTCTGCCTGTCTGGGCTCTGGATCAAGATTACTCTGATGATTTCTGGCAATTGATATTGTATCACAGTGTGGCTGGCCTGGCAATAACTAAGGTTATGGTCATAAGTCACCCAGTGACTACAGTTTAGCAAACATCTTCACAGCTACTGAGGGGTTTTCATTTGTCAGTTCCAGGGTGCATAGTAGAGCCAGAATTTACTTGTTCTGCATAGGTGTACTACTTTTGTTGTTCAAATAGACTTGTGTCATCAAGTTGGAGTAGTCTCTTGCTACTGCAGGAAGGTAGGGGGAGACTGGTAATGTATACTGGGAAAACATTGCCTACAACCTAAACCAGCTGAAAGGTATGAAAGGCCTTTGAGGAAAAAAAAAAAAAAAAAAAGACCAATCTCAGGAGCCCAGAAAACCATTGAGATGTAGAATTCCAGGTGCAAGGAGACTTCCTGAGAGGAGAGATGATGACTCCCTGGGAGGAGAGTCTCTACCAATGGAACAAAGGTCAAGTAAAAACATCAAGAAACCATCAACAGGGGCCGGGCGGTGGCGCTAGAGGTAAGGTGCCTGCCTTGCCTGCGCTAGCCTAGGACGGACCGCGGTTCGATCCCCCGGCGTCCCATATGGTCCCCCAAGCCAGGAGCGACTTCTGAGCACATAGCCAGGAGTAACCCCTGAGCGTTACCGGGTGTGGCCCAAAAACCAAAAAAAAAAAAAAAGAAACCATCAACAGAGGCTGGAGTGGTGGAGCATCGGTAGGGCATTGCCTTGCACGCAGCCAACCTAGGATGGATCTCAGTTTGATCCCCAGCGTTCTCTATGGTCCCCCAAGCCAGGAGCGATTTCTGAGCACATAGTCAAGAGTAACTCCTTTTGGGTATGGCCCGAAAACAAACAAACAACAACAAAAATTAACAACTCTAGGCCCTTCCCCTTGGCAACCACCCTAGCAATAGACTGAAGTGGAGAGCGATTTGGGAAAACTATATATAAACTAACTTAGAAAAGAAAAAGATGTGTCCTTGGTCTGCATCTGCCTGCCCTGCATATTTTCTTACTTTAGAGTGTATTTCTTCACTCTGGGGAAGTGGTCCGCACATCCCAATTTGTAATGCGTGTCTGATATCCACTCTGGAAAAGCCTGTGTTCTCTCTTAAACAGACATCTAGTTTTGTTTTGTTTGATTTTGGGCCACACCAAGTGTGATACTCAGGGAATACTCCTGACTCTGCACTTAGGAATTACTCCTGGAGGGCATGGGGCAACTATATAGGGTGCCAGAGACTGGACCTGGATCAGCCACATGCAAGTACAGCCCCTACCCACTGTACTATCTCTCCAGCCTGATCATATATCTTTATCTCCCTCTCTCCTTCCCTCCCTTTATATTCTGAGTACACTTTTATTTATTTATTTATTTTTGGTTTTTAGGGCCACACCCATTTGATGCTCAGGGGTTACTTCTGGCTAAGCACTCAGAAATTGCCCCTGGCTTGGGGGGACCATATGGGACGCCGGGGGATCGAACCACTGTCCTTCCTTGGCTAGCGCTTGCAAGGCAGACACCTTACCTCTAGCACCACTTCACCGGCCCCACACTTGTTTTGTTTCACTATTTCTCCCCCTGAAATTCTTTTCTATGAGAAAAGGCATTGAACCCCAAAATCCTGGGTAAGATTTCAGACTGACTTCTTTCCTGCAAAGAGAAAATTCTCTCTGCAGCTAGGTTAGAAGGATCACTGAGAAATCGGTTGGCAAGGACCATTTCCCACACCATGCAGAACAAGTGGAACTCAAGTACAGTTTGATGATCACTGAGTGGGGCTGGTAAGATGACAGGTGTCATGCACCATGCGAGTGCTCAGAGGAGATTCTCCTCAGTCCTAGATGTCCCCAGGCACTTCCCCAGGTGACTTAGGTGGGTAAAAGGTAAGTGGCAGAGGGTCATCCCTGCTCTTGAGGCTGCTCTTCTCTCCTTCCCACTTCACATAAGCCACCTCAAGAACCCTGCTCCTTCGCAGGTGGTTGGCTCATCTCCCACTAGCAATGCTGTTGTTTGATGAACTCATCTATACACATCTCTGTGTACCTAGGAGTTGGAGCTGGAAGATGCCAAATCTGAAAGTCAGGGAAAGAGGCTGGCACAGTTCTTCCTGTACTATAATGTATTTACAAAAGTTTTGAGGGAAAAAAAACTTGGTTATTTCATATACTGGTTTTCTGACAACTACAGATGGTATTTCACCACTTTTGAAGGACAGCCACTACAGAGAATTTGGGCTTGTGCATGACCAAGGACTGCTATGAACCAAAATTTATTTAAACTTGTATGACTAAGCTTGGATTAGAAATGGGGTTAGAGAGAAAGTTCAGAGGTAAGGTGTGTTGTCTTGCAAGAAGTTGACCCGGTTTTGATCCCCAACACCACATATGGTCCTCTGAGAACCACCATGAGTTATTCCTAAGCACAGCTGTGGTCCAAACACCCCTCAATCCTCTTAACTTAAAAATATAGGGGCCAGGGCCAGTGAGGTGGCACTAGAGGTAAGGTGTCTGCCTTGCAAGCGCTAGCCAAGAAAGGACAGTGGTTCAATCCCCCGGCATCCCATATGGTCCCCCCAAGCCAGGGGCAATTTCTGAGCGCTTAGCCAGGAGTAACCCCTGAGCATCAAACGGGTGTGGCCCAAAAAAAAAAAATATATATATAGGGGCCGGAGTGGTGGCACAAGGGGTAAGGCACCTTGCCTGTGCTACTCTAGGACAGACTTCGGTTCAATCTCTCAGTGTCCCAGTGTCCCATATGGGACACTAAGCAAGGAGCAATTTCTGAGTGCATAGCCAGGAGTAACTCCTGGGTGTGGCCAAAAAAAATTATATATATATAAGCCCAGAAAGGGGCCAGAGTGGTGGCACAGCAGTATGGCATTTGCCTTGCACGCGGCTGACCTAGACCTGACCACGGTTCGATCCCTCGGCATCCCAGATGGTCCCCCAAGCCAGGAATGATTTCTGAGAACATAGTCAGGAGTAAACTCTGAGTGTCACTGGTTGAGATAGCATGGAGGTAAGGCATGCAGAAGGACGGTGGTTCAAATATGATCCTCCGAACCTGCCAGGAGTGATTTCTAAGCGTAGAGGCAAGAGTAACCCCTGAGCGCTGCTGGGTGTGACCCAAAAAAAGTTTCATAATTTCATTTGCCTTTGTGTGGTAACAAGCAATATTAAGTAAATATGTGTCTGCTTAGTGTGCAAGCTGTTGGTGTGGGTGAGAAACTGAGGATATGGTAGAGGGTTGCTCACACTAGTGATGGGATTGGGTGTTGGAAATTTAAATGCCTGAAACAACTGTAGTATGAACAACTTGGTAAATCATGATCATAATAAATATAATTAAAAGAGAAAAAGAAAACACAACCATTTTTATTAAAGAGAGAATGCTTTTTAAAAGCAAGCTGAATCTCAGACATGGGCAAAAATAAGAAAACCAGACCACTCCTTTCCAGAGAATCACAGAAGCAGTAACCAACCAACCAACATTGTGGTATTCAAAGTTGAGTACTGGGTGTGACCTATATTTCTTTAATCTGGGGGGTAAAGGGCCTGATACTCATTCAGTGAGCAGCCATGAAGCAGATGGAAAGCAGCTGGATCCATAGCAAGAGATTCTCCTTCTTCCTTCTTCTTGGTCTTCTGCTTCAAGGTAAGGAAGGGGCAACAACAAGAAAAGGAGCAGGAACCATCTCTGGTGAACACCAGAAACTACTCCCAACTCTCCACTTTGACAGATGAATGGGCATTGCTATTTTATAATTATGTTACCATATGTCTAAATTATGGCAAATTTTACACCTTAAAAGATAAAAAAAATCAAGGTGGAGTCAAGCACTTGTATTGTATGTGACTGGCCTGGGTTCAATGCCTGGCTCCCCAGATGCTCCCCTAAACGGAGTGATCTCTAAGCACAGAGCCAGGAGTAAGCCTAGAGTACAGTCAGGTGGTCCCCATCCACCCCTCAACCCCCCAAAAAAAATACATTGGTGCCTGTCATTTGACAGGTGTGAATAAATGTCCTCTCTGTTCTATAGGCTGTCCATGACATTTGGAAGTGAGATACAGGACCAAACCAGAGGAGGCTTTAGAGACAAGAAAGGGGCACCCATTGAGTACCTGATCCAATCAGTAGGAGACAGAATCCCCAGCACATTCTTTTGTCTGGAGAGCACTGTGTCTTTGCAAACATAAAGGGTTCTTTTATGTAGTTAATGTTCTTATATGGGGACCATATGTCGCTGTGCTCAGGGTTTACTCCTAATCTGCACTCAAAAGAGCTTATGGGACTATATACGGTACAAGGGGTTAAATACAGGTTAGCTGAGTGCAAAGTAAGTGTCCTACCCATTGTATTATCTCTCCTCCAATATTTTTTTTTGAGGGGGTTAGATTTTTGGATCATACATGGCAATGTTCAGGACTTATTCCAGGCTCTGTGTTCAGGTACTACTACTAGTAGAGCTCAGGGAACCATAAGGGACACCAAGGATTGCTAATACAGGATAAACAGCAACACATGATGAGGAGGTGAGGCAGATGGTTTGGGCAGTTCAGAATAAAAGGATGTACTCTTTCCGGGGCCTCTAGGAGGTAATTCTACCTAATGGCTATCATTCTCTCAGGCTATGTTTGCATAAAGATTTGGGTGTGCTTTGCATGAAGGCAGAGACCAAAACAGAATGAAAGCCCTCTCCCATGACTGCCTTAGTGTTCATCATTTGCCTTCCCTGATCTAAACAGGAA
Organism: Suncus etruscus; assembly: GCF_024139225.1. Lineage (NCBI taxonomy): Eukaryota > Metazoa > Chordata > Mammalia > Eulipotyphla > Soricidae > Suncus > Suncus etruscus. The sequence continues at coordinate 94,227,749 of NC_064853.1, forward strand.
GCTCAAAGTATCTGCACCACTCTTGGGGATCCTTCTCTCCCCTTCTCCAAATCATTGCTGGGTATAACCTACCGAAGCATCAGACAAACTGATTAAATCCAGGTTTTTTCCTTGTAATCTGTTGGACCTTGAGAACTGACTTCCTCTCTTATGTTCCAGTTAACTCACTTGCTACATGAGCTTACAATGGTTTCTACCTGATGGTCTTGGGGGGAGTAAAAAGGGCTTAGACACATAGCTTTTACCCAATAAATGTTAACTGATGTTATCATCATGGGTTACTCCCTAAGTTTTTGCCTGGTTATCACTCTCTAGTAGGAAATGCAAGCCCCCCCCCCCCCATCTAACACATTCTCTGTCTGCTCCAGGGGGAGGCAGTACTTTCACCATCAATTGCTCAGGGTTTGGTGAACATGGAATGTATCCAACTCATCTGGATTCAGTGTTTGCCAGGAAGGCCTTTCGCCCAGTCACCAACTGGCGTGTCCCCACCCAAGTCAACCTCTCCTTCACCATGTCTGCCATCCTTGATGTGGTGAGTGTCAGGAGACCCTTTGGCTCCTTTTTGTACACTTTATTTTATCTCAGCCCCTATAACAAGGTCATCCCTGACCTCTCACTCCCCAAGTTCTTGATCATTTTACAACTTCCTTCATCTTTGTTCTATGGCATTTGTTCTCAAAGAAACTCTGTCCTATTCAGGAACCAAGAGAGATAGGACAGCAAGTAAGGTTGTACACAGCTGACCCAGATTCTATCACTTGTACTTCATATGGTTCCCATATTATTCTGAGCCCCACTAGGAATAACCCCTGAGCACAGCTGGGTGCCCTCCCCCACAAAAAAAAAAAAAAAAAAAGAAAAGAAAAAGAAAAACAAAAACTGTCTCATTCAGCGTGATGAGATACAACACTACATGAAAGAGAAATTCTTTCCTGGGGCCGGAGAGATAGCATAGAGGTGGGGGTGTTTGCCTTGCATGCAGAAGATCGGTGGTTTGAATCCTGGCATCCCATATGGTCCCCCGAGCCTGCCAGGAGCGATTTTTGAGCGTAGAGCCAGGAGTAATCCCTGAGTGCTGCCGGGTGTGACCCAAAATACAAAAAAAAAAAAAAAAAAAGAAAGAAAGAAATTTTCTTTTCACCTAATAATTTTCTACCCTGGCTATATACTAATGTCCAAGCTTTCTTCCCAGAGATTCTTATGGGATGGACCCAGACATAAATATTTGTTGGAGAGGGGTTTGGATCACATCAAAGGATGCTCAGGGCTCACTACTGACTCTATAGTTAGGAATCATGTCTGGCTAGCAGGACTCAGAAAATCAAATGTAGTGCGGAGTGTTAAATTGAGTTTGGCTGTGTGTAAGGCAAGTGCCTTAACCTTGTATTATCTATCCAGTCCAACTAAACTCCTTCAGAACCTTCTAAGATACACCAAGTGAGGAGAATCCCTACTCAAATTCATCCCTGCAGTGAACACTCCAATGTTGGCAACCACATTGGTTTCCACCAGGATCTTGTGCTTGGCCTATAGCAGGGGTGGCAAACAAGTTCGACACAAAGAGCCAAAATTTTTGTTTTGTTTTGTTTTGATTTGGGGCCACACCCGGCGGTGCTCAGGGGTTACTCCTGGCTGTCTGCTCAGAAATAGCTCCTGGCAGGCACGGGGGACCATATGGGACACCAGGATTCGAACCAACCACCTTAGGTCCTGGATCGGCTGCTTGCAAGGCAAACGCCTCTGTGCTATTTCTCCGGGCCCAAAGAGCCAAAATTTTAAACTGTGAGAGTCAGAGAGCCAAATCACGTAGTGACCTGCCAAACAAACACTCACACAAAAGCATCTAATTTTAACAATAATCTATTAAACATATATTGAATTTTGCCATTTTGAGTGAGGGTCAAAATCCTGATGGTGAGGGTATGCTGCGTCCTCCACACTCAGAACTAACGGCCAGATGTGACCCAACATGTGACACCTGGGTTCCCCGCTCGCTGGCCCATGCAGTTGTTTCCGAGGGAGGAGAAACGGGATGACGCAGCCTGGGGGCGGGACTGCGCTCTCGGAGATCTCTCCTCAGAGGTCTCTCCTCAGAAGCAGCAGAACGAAATCCAAACTTGACAAAGAGCCACAGTATACAAAATAATGATAAGAGGCAAAGAGCCGCATTCATTTTGGCTGGGAGCCGTGTTTTCGCTACCCCTGGTATTGATAATAATCACAGAACCATTTTCATGTACCTTGTGGTACCTTAATCACAGCATCACTTTTATGTGCCTCAGGGTTTGGCAAACAAACAAGGGGAATTGGGGGCCAGAAAAGTAGATATCATAATACAGTAGATAATGCAAGGCACTTACCTTGCATATGGCTGACCCAGGTTTGAACACTGGTACCCCCAATGGTTTCCCCAGGCCTGCCAGGAGTTATTCCTGAGCACATAGCCATATGAGCACTGTTGCACGTTACTCGAAGCACATAAATGCGCACACACGCATTAATTGCATTTAATGCAGCGCACACACACATACACACACACAGACACACACACACACACACACACACACACACACACACACACGAAAGGGGATTTAAAAGATGGACAAACTTCTTACCAGCAACATTTTCTAAACAGGAAATTCTTTTGACAGGATGAACAGCTACAGCTCCTGTCATCATTCCTGTGGCTGGAAATGGTAAGGACAACACTATTCATTCTCTTTTCATTTGTCATCAGAAAGGGTTCTAAATAAAGGATAATAAGAATGACCTGTCATGTATTTAAAACATGGCTTGAAAACGCATGAGTGAGAAATCTACATTCACGTTTTTTTAACACTCTTTTCCAAAATTATATAGAAAAACAATAAAATATATAGTAAGTCAAAAGCACAGTTAAGAAACCTCATTTAATTTAAAAAATCAAACTTTGTGCCAATGAATTATGAATATTATGATAAAAGCAGGAGGGGCCGGGCGGTGGCGCTGGAGGTAAGGTGCCTGCCTTGCCTGCGCTAGCCTAGGACGGACCGCGGTTCGATCCCCCGGCGTCCCATATGGTCCCCCAAGAAGCCAGGAGCAACTTCTGAGTGCATAGCCAGGAGTAACCCCTGAGCGTCACAGGGTGTGGCCCAAAAAACAAAACAAACAAAAAAAAAAGCAGGAATACATATTTGAATATATCCCAAACTAACTGTATTTTGGGGCTTTTTTTCTTTTCCAAAGAAAATCAAAAGTCAAGGAAAAAATCCAATTCATATTAGATTCTCACTTCTCCTTTACCTGGGTTCTAGGTCTGGGATAACCCATTTATCAGATGGAATCCAGAGGAATGTGAGGGTATCACGAAGATCAGTGTAACAACCAAGAATCTATGGCTCCCAGACATCTTCATCGTGGAGTTGTGCGTATTAAGAGTTGGGGAAGGCCAGAGGAGAGTCCCATCTCCTGGTATCAGTAGAGTTCACCGCCTTGCACTGGGACCAATATATGGGGTCTTAAAGACTGATAAATGGTAAAGAGATAAAAAATTAATTCATGGCACCTCCCTTCCACTCTATCCTACAGCATGGATGTAGATAAGACCCCCAAAGGCCTCATAGCATACATAAGTAATGAAGGCCGCATCAGGTATAAGAAACCCATGAAGGTAACCAGTATCTGTAATCTGGACATCTTCTACTTCCCCTTTGACCAGCAGAACTGCACCCTCACCTTCAGCTCTTTCCTCTACACAGGTGAGTGTCAGTAGAGTCTAAGTGGTGAGAGTGAAAGTAGGAAAGAATAATCAATTAATAAGTAGGAAACGAATGTGAAAAGGGACTAAAGCAATAGTACCGTGGATAGGGTGTTGTTTACCTTACACACATTATATGGTCTCCTGAGCTCTGCCAGTAGTGATCCCTGAGTGCAGAGCCAGGAGTAAACCCTAAGCATCTGTAGGTGTGACCCCAAAACAAAACAAAAAGTTAAAAAAAGTTTTAACTTAAATTTTAAAAGTATAATGGGGCTGGAGCAAGAACATAACAGGTAAGGCATTTGCATTGCACGTGACTGATCAGGGTTTCATCTCCGGTACCCATATGTCCCTTGAGCCTACCAGGAGTAATTTTTGAGTGCAGAGCCAGGAATAACCCCTGAGCAATGTTGGATGTGTCCCATATACCAAAAATAAAATAAGGAAAGTATGGGTAAATGGTGACCAAATTAGAGCAAAGAAGAAATTTCGGAGGCTTAAATATTTTGCCTAATGGCAGTACCTGAGTCTATCTTGTTCAGTCCCATCCCCAACTCCTAGCAAAGTTCCTGCCATAGGGAAGGTTCTCTAAGTTGCATGGATAAATAGCTTAACTAAGAGAATGCAGCTGAGTGAATTCATATAATTCAATAAGAAACAGTAGCCTTGGGAAATTAGTTGGGTCTTCCTTTCAGTGGACTACATGTTGCTGGGCATGGAGAAAGAAGTGTGGGAAATAGAAGATATATCCCAGGAAATTGTTCAGACTAACGGAGAGTGGGAGCTTCTGGGCATCAGCAAGGCCACCCCGAAGATGACTGTGGGCAGCAGCCTGTATGACCAGATCATGTTCTACGTGAGCTCAAAGACCCTTGCTTTTTTTCCCTTCCTTTCTAGCTTCTAACCTTACTTAAAATCTCTAACAAATGATAGGGCCAGAGCAATAGTACAGCAGGTAGAGGACTTGCCTTGCATATTCAGCCCCCAGGATTTGATCCCTGACATTCCATATGGTCCCCCAAATCCACAAGGAAAACAGAGCCTGAAGTAACTCCTAAGCACTGCAGGATGTGGTCCAAAAATAATCAAACAATAAATAAAATCTCTACAAATGGGTAGCTCCCTGTTTCAGTGCTTTGCTGTCTCACCTCTTCTGCCAGAATCCAGAATCCTTGTCCATGCACTACTTCTAAAACTCTTGGTTATCTACGTCTCCCTCAGCACATTGCATATTTACTTATTAATCTACACTCTATAGTCTCAGATCTTTGGGCAATAACAGATAGAAACAGTCATTCCTATTTCAAGCAGCCTTCCTCTTTGATTTCCCTCTCTTTTCCTCACCAGGTGGCCATCAGGCGCAGGTCCAGTCTCTACATCCTCAACCTTCTGGTGCCCAGTAGCTTTCTGGTGACCATTGATGCCCTCAGCTTCTACCTGCCAGCTGAAAGTGGGAACCGGGCACCCTTCAAGATCACCCTTCTGCTGGGCTACAACGTCTTCTTGCTCATGATGAACGATTTACTACCCACCAGTGGCACCCCTCTTATTAGTATGGCTTCCCCAGTCTTTGGAGATAAAAGTGGGGGGAAGGACTCACTAAAGCAGTTTAGGAAAGAAGATATATTGGGGAAAGGAGACTGGGAAGAGGAGAAAAAGCCTGGGTGGTTTCTCTGGCCCTTACCAGGCCTCTCTGTTCTTCACCAGGTGTCTACTTTTCCTTATGTCTGTCCCTTATGGTGGTCAGTCTGCTGGAGACCATCTTCATCACCTACCTACTGCATCTGGCCAATACTCAGCCCCCACCTATGCCTCTGTGGCTCCACTCTCTGCTCCTCTACTGCACTAGTCCCTGGAAAGGCTGCCCCACTGTACCCCAGAAGGGAAACAGGAGCTTGGGTCATTCTTCCACTCACCTTCCTGGTAAGTTGGGGTCCAACAGTTTCTTCTAACATCTTTTTTTTTTTTTTCTTCTAACATCTTTACTTTTTTGACCTCTCTGGCCCCTGGAAGGTAGCAGTAACACCCTGAGATGGATTTCGTGAGCTTCTGGCTCAGTGCTCAGAAATTACTCTTGGCAAGTTCAGGGGACCACATCGGATTCATGAATTAAACCTAGGTCGGCCTCATGCAAGGCAAACACCCTACCCGTTGTGCTATTGCTTCAATCCATACACCTTTAATTTGTATGGAATCACCATGAGATACAGTTAGAAAGTTATTTATGATTGAGTTTCAGCTATACAATGTTCCAACACTCTTCACCAGTGCACATTTCCTGCCACCAATGTCCCCAGTTTCCCTCCCACCATCATCCCTGCCTGCCTCCATGCAGACATTTTTCTTCTATTTCTCCATTCTCTCTCTCTCTCTCTCTCTCTATATATATATATATATAATATATATATATATAACTTTCTCTCTCTCATACTGATCATTTCCAACTATCATTGCCATAGTGGCCTCTTCTCTGCTTTAACTTCACTCCCCCACTATTTGTGGCAACTCCCTCCATGAACTGGTCCTCCTGATCCCTGTTTCTATTGTCATTAGCTAATATTACCATACTATTTTTTTTTTTTGGTTTTTGGATCACACCTGGCAGCGCTCAGGGGTTCCTCCTGGCTCTAAGCTCAGAAATCACTCCTGGCAGGCTTGGGGAACCATATGGGATGCCGGGACTAGAATTACCATCCTTCTGCATGCAAGGCAAATGCCTTAGCTTCATGCTATCTCTCCGGCCCCCCATACTATCTTTTTTGTTTGTTTGTTTTTGAAGCCACACCCATTTGATGCTCAGGGGTTACTCCTGGCTAAGCGCCCAGAAATTGCCCCTGGCTTGGGGGGACCATAAGGGATGCAAGGGACCGCAGTCTTCCTTGGCTAGCGCTTGCAAGGCAGACACCTTACCTCTAGCGCCACCTCACCAGCCCCTCCCAAACTATCTTTTTATAGCCCACAAATCAGTGAAATAATTGTATGTCTATCCCTCTCCCTTTGACTCATTTTACTCAGCATAATGTTTTCTATATCCATCCATGTATAAGCAATTTCATGACTTCACTTTTCCTAACAGCTGCGTAGTATTCCATTGTGTAAATGTATCAGTTTCTTTTTTTTTTTTTTTTTTTTTTTTTTGGGCCACACCCTGTGACACTCAGGGGTTACTCCTGGCTATGCGCTCAGAAGTTGCTCCTGGCTTCTTGGGGGACCATATGGGACGCCGGGGGATCGAACCGTGGTCCGTCCTAGGCTAGTGCAGGCAAGGCAGGCACCTTACCTCCAGCGCCACCGCCCGGCCCCCAATGTATCAGTTTCTTAATCCACTCATCTGTTCCTGAGATGGTAGTTGGTAGTTTCCAGTATCTGGCTCTTGTGAATTGTGCTGCAATGAAGATTAGCATGCATAAGGATTTTCTGCATTGTGTTTTTAGATCCCTAGGCACCCTATTCCTCGGCACCCTTGACTCAGCCTTTGTCTCTGCAGGAGTAAAGGAGCCCATAGAGTTGGTGAGAAAAGAAGCTGGGCCCAGAGAGGCAGAGCTGAACAGGTGTCCTGAGCCAGCCAAAGCCAAGCAGAAAGATGAGTCTCAGGAAAGACATCTGGTTGATCTGTGGGTGCTATTTAGCCACATGATGGACACACTGCTTTTCCGCCTCTACTTGATCTTCTTGGTCACCTCCATCATCACAGTCATTGTCCTATGGAACACCTAGACATGAGGGATTTCTACTCCTGATTACCCCCATGGAAAACTATTTATAAACTCCAGGGGACAATCATTTTTTTACTCTTGCTGGGTATCAAATTCCATGTCCCCAAAGATAACTACATTCCTTGCTTTTCAGCCAAGGTCTGGCTGATCAGTTTCAACCCAGTTTCAAATACCCCATCTTGTTCCTGCATTCACTTGGCTTTCTTCCCATGCAGTTCTAAGCTCCTAAACTCCTAACTCCTGAGCTTCTAAGTTGTAAGTCTTCTACACAGCAGTTCCATCTCCTCTTCACAGTACCTTGATCAATAAATCATTTCGCAAAGATCCCTAGTCACGTTATGGTGTAGAAATATATCTATTTAGATCTGGTAGTGTTTAAATATAACCTGTGCATCCTCTACTTGTGATAAATATTGATATTGGAAGGAAAGTGCTAAGGATTGGAGTGATAGTACAATGGGTAGGTGTGAAATCGTTGGCGGTGTTTCCCACAATCCCCAGAGAGGGAGAGGGATCCCCATGCCATCAATCTAGGTAGGACAAGAGACACAGGTCCAGCAGCAATTCTGATGCAGGAAATAATCCATACACAGTTGAGAAGGAATAGCAGGTCAGAAACTCACACCACAAGCTGTTCACCCACAAGCCAGTCACTACACCACATGGTACAACAAACCAAGATGGCAGCTTCCCCTCCAGGCCTCCAAAGCAGCCTATATTAGGAAAAACAAAGCCCACCCCCTAAGGGGAAGGGATAAAAGCCAGATGAAGAGGCAATAGGGAAACATCTTTTTAACGTATAAAACCAAAGGAACCAATCGAGAGACATCTAATTAGAAGGCAATATGAGGACCAATCCAAGGCCTCTACCAACAGGTAGGGCATTTGCTTTGCATAAGGCTAACTCAGGTTTGATCCCTGGTATCCGGGAGTAATTCCTGAGTGTAGAGAACAATTGCAACTCCTGAGCACCACCTGGTGTGATCCAAACTCTTCCCACCCTGCTGCAGGCGTCTAGCGTCTCAGCATCTCTAGTGGGGACGAATTCCTTCACTAAGGAAAGCAGGTACAAGAATGGACTAATATGAAATATGAAATAATGAGACCATACAAAATACATTGAATGGGGACACACGTCTGCAATAGACGTGAGACAAATTTACTCTCCAGGTTGGGAGTATATAAAGGGTAAAGAGCCAGTCATATCATGAAAGGAATGCCCACATTTGTTTTTTTCAAAGTACAGGAACTATCAATGTACACTGTTTGATTTTTGTTTTGTTTTGTTTTTTGTTTTTGGGCCACACCCGGCGTTGCTCAGGGTTTACTCCTGGCTGTCTGCTCAGAAATAGCTCCTGGCAGGCACGGGGGACCATATGGAACACTGGGATTCGAACCAACCACCTTTGGTACTGGATCAGCTGCTGCTGTGCTATCTCTCCGGGCCCACAGTTTGATTTTAAAATGAATACACATAGCTTTAGGTCAGGGGTCTTCAAACTACGGCCCGCGGGCCACATGCGGCCCGCAGAGGAGTCTGATCCGGCCCGCCAGCAGTGAGCACGTTGCCAAGATACCTGCCAGCATATACACTCAGTGTATATCCAAATATCAGGAACCATGCACTCAAAATGGTAACCATCTTTGGTAGCACTTATGCCTGTGAACAGACTTTTTCAAGAATGAAACATCTGAAATCTCCAACCAGATCAAGATTAACTGATGCCCACTTGCATCACTTGTTACGGCTGGCAGTGACAAATATGGAACTGGACATTGACCATCTCTTTAGTCAAAAGCAGGCCCACAGTTCCCATTGAAATACTGGTGCGTGATCTGTTTATTTATAAATGGTTTTCATTTTATTTATATAAGATATGTGCAGTGTGAGTAGGAATTAGTAGCTCATATAGTCCGGCCCTCCAGCTCTCTAAGGGACCGTAATCCGGCCCCCACTTTAAAAAGTTTGAAGACCCCTGCTTTAGGTGGTTTGTAATCTTAGAATAGAATAGATTTCAGTTAGGAGCCAGAAGATAAAAGGGAGGCTAATTTTTTACATATCAAAGTAGTTTCTGGCCCTACGTGTCATTACTGATGTAAATTAAGGGATAGCAGGAATCCTGGTTTTCTTCCTAATAACAAATATCCTTAACCTGAGGGAATAGTTTTCTAGCTAGGGGCTAAGACCCACTTCCTATGGTCTGGTTATGGAAAGAGATAAAACTTATATGAAGGGCCCGGAGAGACAGCACAGCGGTGTTTGCCTTGCAAGCAGCTGATCCAGGACCTAAGGTGGTTGGTTCGAATCCCAGTGTCTCAAATGGTCCCCTGTGCCTGCCAGGAGCTATTTCTGAACAGACAGCCAGGAGTAACCCCTGAGCACCGCCGGGTGTAGCCCAAAAACCAAAAAAAAAAAAAAAAAAAAAAAAAAAAATATATATATATATATATATATATATGAAAGGGGTACAGAATTATATATACCTAGTAAATAGTCTAATTCTACAGTGGCCAAACCTGTTTGTTAGCAGGTATTCAAGGTGACAGGGAAAGTCCCTTAGGCAAAGTTATCCTGCTGCGGTGTTCAAAGACAAGGAGAGAAGACATTGTCATGAAGATGCTATATTTTGACTTGGTCTTTAGAAGAAAATAGGCTGACAGAAAGAGACCATGCTTGTCTTATTTGGTGCAGAAATTTCTCTGAGAAAAGGAATTTGATAGAGGCCCTATTTCGACCTGTAATTTTTACAAAGGAGAGATAGCCAAATAATGACCAAAAATGTAATGCCAAGCATCTCTTTGGAAATTCCTCAACCATCCACGCAGGGGAAAAAGGTGTCCATATTGGGCCTTTTGAGGAACCCCGTGGGGGTTATTTCAGTTCTCCCCACCAGGAAAATCTGAGGATACATCTGGTGGGCTGAGCTCCCTTAAAAGTTTTTGTGGGCCCGGAGAGATAGCACAGCCGCGTTTGCCTTGCAAGCAGCTGATCCAGAACCAAAAGGTGGTTGGTTCAAATCCCGGTGTCCCATATGGTCCCCCGTGCCTGCCAGGAGCTATTTCTGAGCAGAAAGCCAGGAGTAACCCCTGAGCACCGCCGGGTGTGGCCCAAAAACCAAAAAAAAAAAAAAGTTTTTGTATGCCATGGCACCACCCCAAAAAAATAACTGACCATCTTACCATGACAACTTTGGTGTCTGAAAAGGTGTCAGTCTTTTTTTTTTTTTTTTTTTTTTTTTTGGTTTTTGGGCCACATCCGGCGGTGCTCAGGGGTATCTGCTCAGAAATAGCTCCTGGCAGGCACGGGGGACCATATGGGACACCAGGATTCGAACCAACCACCTTTGGTGCTGGACCGGCTGCTTGCAAGGCAAATGCCGCTGTGCTATCTCTCCAGGCCCAAAGGTGTCAGTCTTTTAAGCATTTTAGTATATTTCTTATTCCTAGATTCTTTTAGTTATCTTTTACATTATTTTATACTAATTTTAATATACTATTTTTGCTTTGTTTATAAATTTCTTTTTATTTGTTTGGGGTTTGGGGATTTTGTTTGTTTGCTTGATTGTTTTTAACCACACCCAGCTGTGTTCAGGGTTTATTCCTGGCTCTGTGCTCAGGAATCAGATATGATAGAGCTTGGTGGATTATCTAATATGGCTGGGAATCAACAGTTTGGCTACGTGGAAGGCAAGCACTATATATACCCTACCCACAGCACTATTGTTCTGGCCAATATTTCTTTTATTTTCTAAGTTGAATTCTTAAATTACTCTCAGTCTTTCTTTTTAAGGGATAATTGTGCCATACCCTGCAGAACTCAGGTGCTATTCTTGCCTGGAGTGACCTCTGACACTGCTTTAGAGACCAGTTCAAGATGCAAACGAGGCAAGCATTTTGTAAAGGAAAAGTTTCCCCTGGGTTTGCTAACTGCCCTGATCACCTAACCCCCTTCACAATTCTGGGAACTTCAGTTTCCCCTGAGTTTCCTGACTGCCCTGATCACCCTCCCCCTTCACAATTGTGGGAACGTGTAGACCCAGTTATAGTTTAACTTTCTTTCTGTTCCTACATGGTTTTAACCTGGTCATGTTAACCCTGTAAGCTTGCACCTGCACCTTGCAAAAATGTGATTGAGCAAATGCCAGATGTCATGTACTTCCTAAAGCAAATCAATCTACTGTACCTTTCTATTGTTTGAAATACTATATACAGTTTGTAAGCTCATGGCTCAGGGCTGGCGGTTTCTGGCTTATGCTGGATTCTAGACAGCCCCTGCATATGCTTGTAAAAGAAAAATAAACCCCCTGCTTTTGCATGAGACTGTGGTCTTGGTGTCTTTGAACGGCGCATCATTCTCCTGGACTTAACAATCTTATTTTTTTTTTTTTTGGTTTTTGGGTCACACCCGGCAGTGCTCATAACAAATTTTTGCCATGCTTCTTTTTTAAATTAATTAATTAATTGATTAATTTTGGATTTTGAGCCACACCCAGTGACACTCAGGAGTTACTCCGGCTATGTGCTCAGAAATCACTCCTGGCTTGGGGGACCATATGAAACACCAGAGGATCGAACTGTGGTCAGTCCTAGGTCAGACACGTGCAAGGCAAACGCCCTACCGCTGTGCCACCGCTCTGGCCCCTTAACATATTTCTTAATAAAAAGACAGAATGACAAGCAGAATCATACTAGCCATAATCACACAAAGAAAGATTATAAACCAATTTGAAAATTGGAAAAACAGGGTGTAACAATAACATGATAAAATACTACAATATGGGGCTGGAGAGATAGCACAGCAGTAGGGCTTTGCCTTGCTAGCGGCAGACCCAGGACCGACGTTGATTCGAATCCTGACATCCCATATAGTCCCCCAAGCCTGCCAGGAGCAATTTCTGAGCACAGAGCAAAGAGTAACTCCTGAATGCCGCTGGTTTTGGCCCCAAAACAAAAACAAACAAACAAAAAAGAAATACCACAATATGAGAGATCTCAGGATCACCACAACCAAGTGTGTGCAAACACTGCAGCTACTTATAATCCCCAGGAGCTGAACTGCCAGAATGTCCCTCCCAGAAGAGTACCACAATTGAAAGTATGCAAGCATGGTCACAAAACAGGTGACTCCTGACACCGTAAAGACAGCGACTACAATAAAGGGAAGGAAAGTGATAAATGATAAATCAGTCAGTCTGGGCCGGAGAGATAGCATGGAGGTAAGGCATGTGCCTTTCATGTAGAAGGACGGTGGTTCAAATTCCGGCATCCCATATGGTCCCCCGAGCCTGCCAGGAGAGATTTCTGAGCATAGAGCCCAGGAGTAACCCCTGAGTGCCGCTGGGTGTGACCCAAAAACCAAAAAATAAAAAAATAATAAATAAATAAATCAGTCAGGATAATTGCCTTATTAACTTCTTTAGTATCATAGCTTTTTTTGGGGGGGGAGGGTCTACTTAATGTTAAAGCTTAAAAGCATTTTATTCAAATCATGGAGTAATTATAATTCTGGATATAGGAATACGTATATAGGAAAACTCCTGCCTAGGGTTGGTGAGGCAGGTAGACAGCATGGTCTGGCTGAGAGAAGGGGTGTCTGATAATGAGAACTAGCTTACTTTCTCTCTGTCTCTCTCTGTCTCTCTCTGTCTCTCTGTCTCTCTCTGTCTCTCTCTGTCTCTGTCTCTCTGTCTCTCTCTCTCTCTCCTCCTCCTCCTCCTCCTCCTCCTCCTCCTCCTCCAATTCCTCCTCCTCAGAGAGCTACTTCCACCAGGGCTACTTCCACCTCTGTGCCTAGGGAACACTTTGGGCAGTGCTCTAGGAATCATGTAGTGTGTTGGGAATTGAACTGAGATCAATCAAGGCAGGCATATTTTTGTTTTGTTTTGGGGCCACACCCAGCAATGCTCAGGAATTACTCCTGGCTCTATAATCAAGGATCACTCCTAGAAGGTTTGGGAACCATATGAGATGCCATGGATCAAACCCAGATCAACCACGTACAAGGCAAACACTCTTAACTGCTATATTATTGCTCTGGCCTCAAAATAAGCTTCTTAACCCTTATACTATCTCTCCAGTGCTCTCGTAAAAAGTCTTTATTTGGAATCATCAAAACATGCAAAATTGCTCTCCTCTCTCCCCTCTCTCCTCTCCTCTCTCCCCTCTCTCCTCTTCTCTCTCCCCTCTCCTCTCCTCCCTCCTTTCCCCTCTCTCATCCTCTCCCCTCTCCCCTGTCTACTCTCCTCTCTCCCCTCTCCTCTTCTCTCTTCCCTCTCCTCTCCTCCCTCCTTTCCCCTCTTCCATCCTCTCCCCTCTCTCCTCTCCTCTCTCTCCTCTTCTCTCTCCCTTCTCCTCTTCCCTCTCCCATCCTCTCCCCCTCAAAAAAAATGCAAAATTATATTGTGAGTTGGGTTTGGAAAGAGAGTACAGAAGCTAGTGACTAGGGCACTTGCCTTGCACAAGACCATTCATCTCTGGGATTTATATGGTTCTGGCAAGGAGTAATTGCTGAATGCTAATCTAGGAATAACCCTTAGCCCAACTTGTCTCAACTGAACTGTAAAAAATATCTTAAAAATATTTTTCCTGGGCTGGAAAGATAGCATGGAGGTAGGGCATTTGCCTTGCATGCAGAAGGACGTTGGTTCAAATCTCAGCATCCCATATGGTCCCCTGAGCCTGTCAGGAGTGATTTCTGGCACAGAGTCAGGAGTAGCCCTGAGCATTCCTGGGTATGACCCCAAAACCAAAAAAAAAAAAAAAAAAACCAAAAAAAAAAAACAAATATTTTTTCCGGGACCAAACTAATAGCACAGCAGTAGGGCATTTGCTTTGTACAACCTGAAATGGACCAGGGTTGTATCCCTGGTATCCCATATGGTCCACTGAGCAGCCCAGGAATGGTTTCTGAGAGCAGTCAGGAATTCCTGAGCACTGCCAGTGTGGCCCAAAAACAAAGGGAAGGAAGGAGGGAGGGAGGGAGGAAGGAAGGAAGGAAGGAAGGAAGGAAGGAAGGAAGGGAGGGAGGGAGGGAGGGAGGGAGGGAGGGAGGGAGGGAGGGAGGGAGGGAGGGAGGAAGGGAGGAAGGAAGGAAGGAAGGAAGGAAGGAAGGAAGGAAGGAAGGAAGGAAGGAAGGAAGGAAGGAAGGAAGGAAGGAAGGAAGGAAGGAAGGAAGGAAGGAAGAGAGGGAGGGAGGGAGAGAGAGGAAGGAAGGAAGGAAGGAAGGAAGGAAGGAAGGAAGGAAGGAAGGAAGGAAGGAAGGAAGGAAGGAAGGAAGGAAGGGAGGGAGGGAGGGAGGGAGAGAGAGAGGAAAGAAGGAAGGAAGGAAGGGAGGAAGGGAGGGAGGGAGGGAAGAAGGAAGAAGGGAGGGAAGGAGGGAGTAAGGAAGAAAGGAAGGAAGAGAGGGAGGGAGGGAGGGAGGGAGGGAGGAAGGAAGGAAGCAAGGGAGGGAGGGAAGGAAGGAAGGAAGGAAGGAAATAAGGAAGGAAGGGAGGGAGGGAGGGAGGGAGGGAAGGAAGAGAGGGAGGGAGGGAGGAAGGAAGGAAGGAAATAAGGAAGGAAGGGAGGGAAAGAGGGAGGGAAGGAAGGAAGGAAGGGAGGGAGGGAGGGAGGGAAGGGAGGGAGGGAGGGAAGGAAGGAAGGAAGGAAGGAAGGAAGGAAGGAAGGAAGGAAGGAAGGAAGGAAGGAAGGAAGGAAATAAGGAAGGAAGGGAGGGAGGGAAGGAAGGAAGGGAGGGAGGAAGAGAGAGAGAGGAAAGAAGGAAGGAAGGAAGGGAGGGAGGGAGAGGAAGGAAGGAAGGAAGGAAGGAAGGAAGGAAGGAAGGAAGGAAGGAAGGAAGGAAGGAAGGAAGGAAGGAAGGAAGGAAGGAAGGAAGGAAGGAAGGAAAATATTTTTTTTGTTTGTTTTTGGGCCACACCCGGCGGTGCTCAGGGGTTACTCCTGGCTGTCTGCTCAGAAATAGCTCCTGGCAGGCACTGGGGACCATATGGGACACCGGGATTCGAACCAACCACCTTTGGTCCTGGATCGGCTGCTTGCAAGGCAAACACCGCTGTGCTATCACTCCGGGCACAAAGGAAAAGAATTTAAAAGTAGGGACTGGAGCAAAAGCACATCTCGCAGGGCATTTGTCTTGCACACAGCCAATCTGAGTTTGATCCCTGGCTTTCTTTGTGTATGGCCTCAAAACAAAAAAATTAAAAATAAAAAGCAGAGAGAACTCAGAACTTTATTTCTTGTCATTTTCCTGCAAGTTAGGGCAAGGGTAAAAGCTTGCATGTTTGTTTTAATTTTCTTGGGTTTGTGGCCACACCCGACAATACTCAGAGTTTACTATTGGTTCTGGCTCAGAGATCACTTCTGGCAAACTCTGAAATCCATATGTGGTGCCAGGGATTGAACCCCAGTAAGGCCTCACCTGACACTGCTCAGGGGTTACTCCTTGTTTTATTCTCAGAGTTCACTCCTAACAGGGCTTGGGGATCAAATGGGATGCTGAGATTGAACCTAAGGCAGCTGCATGTAAGATGAGGGATCTGCCACTGTTCTCTGGCCCCCTTGCATAATATTGGTGTTGTTCTGAGAAAGAGACACATCTAACAGTACTTAGCAGTACTCCAGCTCTATGTTTGGGGATTAATCCCTGCAGTGCTTGGGGGGAATCATGCAATACTGGGGATTGAACCCAGGCCTTCTACATGCAAACATGTCCTTTAGCCCTATGAGCCATTTCCTGAGCCCCGTCCCACATTTAGATTTAGAGAAATTCAACTTTTAAACAATAAATTCAGACCCAAAAGTAACTAGAAAAATAAATTAGACCCATGCACTTAATAATTGGGAGTTAGGAGGGAGCTAACAGAGAAGCACAAAAGGCCTTGAATTTATGCTCAGATCCATCAGTTTAATGCAAACAATCCACAAAGCCTGACTTGCAGAGCAAGCTTTTAAGTATAATTAGAGCAAAAGAGGACTGTTGAATTAATTAAATTAAATTAATAAGAGTCCTGAGGGCCCAGAGAGATAGCACAGGGGTGTTTGCCTTGCAAGCAGCCGATCCAGAACCTAAGGTGGTTGGTTCGAATCCCGGTGTCCCATATGGTCCCCCGTGCCTGCCAGGAGCTATTTCTGAGCAGACAGCCAGGAGTAACCCCTGAGCACTGCCGGGTGTGGCCCAAATACAAACAAACAAACAAACAAAAAATGCTTTTGTTGTTTTTTGTTGTTTTCGTTTTTTGTTTGGAGGCCACATCCAGAAACATATCCAGAAACGCTCAGGGGTTATTCCTGGATCTGCACTCAGAAATCACTCATGGCATACTCAGGGGAGCATATGGGATGCTGGGGATCAAATCCAGATCTGCCTGTGCAATACAAACGCACTATCCACTATACTATATATATATATATATATATATATATATGTATGTATGTATGTATGTATGTATAAACTATAGTGTAATATATGCTATAGTATATACTACACTATAGCTCCAGTCCCAAAGAAATTCTTTTGTTGTTGTTGTTTTGTTTTGTTTTGTTTTGTTTTGAAGGGTCACACTCAGCAGTGCTTAGGAGCCACTTCTAATTCTGTCCTCAGAATTTGCTCCTAAACAAAACAGAAACAAAAAAACAAAAAGGAACTGAAGAGATAGCACAGCGGTAGGACATTTGCCTTGCACCCAGCCAATCCAGGGTGAACAATGGTTTGAACCCCGGCATCCCCTGAGCCTGCCAGGAGCAATTTCTCAGCACCACTGGGTCTGACCCAAAAACAAAACAAAACAAACAAACAAACAGAATTTGCTCCTGGCAGACTCAGGGGAACATATGGGATGCTGGGATTTGAACCCGGATCCATCCTATGTTGGGCGTGTGCAAAGCAAACACCCTACTGCTGTGTTAATGCTCTGGCCTTCCTAATAATTTTTTTTTTTTTGGTTTTTGGGAACCACCATCCTTCTGCATAAAGGCAAACGTACTACCTCCATGCTATCTCTCCAGGCCCCCTAATAAAATTTTAATTTAGTTTAAGAACCTTGACTTACAAAGTTATTGATAGTTGAGTTTTAGGTATATAATATTTTGACTGCGGATGAGATCCCATCACCAGAGCTCCTATACTTCATCATTCCTCCCCCACCTGTCACCTGCCACCTTGACAAGCACATTACAAAATTTGGTGGCTGCAACTTAGATCTCATGTTTTTGGTTTTTTTTTTTTTTTGGGGGGGGGTTTTGGGCCACACCCGGTAACGCTCAGGGGTTACTTCTGGCTATGTGCTCAGAAGTTGCTCCTGGCTTGGGGGACCATATGGGACACCGGGGGATCGAACCGCGGTCTGTCCAAGGCTAGCGCAGGCAAGGCAGGCACCTTACCTTCAGCGCCACCGCCCGGCCCCAGATCTCATGTTTTTAAAGTCTGTGTTTTGGATGTATAGCTATACCACACTCCCATATCACTCATATACCCAAAGCCCTGACCCTTTTTTCCCCATTACTTACCTTTCTCTGTCATTCTCCTCCCTAAGATCTAGGGGCAAGAGCAATCTTGGCATCCTCTCTACTACAGTACATTTCCCCATTCTGTTATTCTATATACCACAGATAGGTGGGATCACTTTGTTTGTCTTTCATTTTCTGGCTTACTTCACTCAACATGATATCTTCCAGTTTCAATTAGGTTGCCACAAATTGCAGATTTTATCATTCCTTGCAGCTGCATAGTAGTCCATTATCTTTAGAATCCATTCATCTGTGGATTAGGAATAATGTGAAAAAAAGAAAAGAAAAAGAAAAAGAAAGGCAGTTGCCAGAGGAAAGGGGAATCTTATTTTGGGTTTTAAATTACTTTTTGAGATTCTGTGGTTTACAGTGCTATTAATTATAGTTTCACGTGCATGTAATTCAACACCACATCCATTACCAATTACCCCTCCCTTTTCTTTTTTTTTCTTTTTTTCTTTTTTTTTTTTTTTTGGTTTTTGGTTTTTGGGTCACACCCGGCGGTGCTCAGGGGTTACTCCTGGCTGTCTGCTCAGAAATAGCTCCTGGCAGGCACGGGGGACCATATGGGACACCGGGATTCGAACCAACCACCTTAGGTTCTGGATCGGCTGCTTGCAAGGCAAACACCGCTGTGCTATCTCTCCGGGCCCACCCTTCCCTTTTCTAAGGGCTCCAAACTCCCTCCCCTACACAGACACCCCAAAATCAATTGTGTGGACAAGTTCTCTCATTTATTATTATTGCTTTGGACCTTTGTTGCTAGCTTGCTGTATCTTTAGGGAGTTATTGTTTAAAAGGCACCGAATTTCAGTTTTTCTGAAAGAGTTCTGAGAGGGGATACAATGGTAAAGCACAACAGTTGAATGGTACTTAACACTACAAAGCATACCCTAAAAATGGTTAAGATGGTAAATTTTGGGACTGGAATGATAGCATCATGGTAAGGCATTTGCCTTGCTCATGACCATCTCAAGACTGGTGGTGGATCGAATCCCAGCATCCCATATGGTCTCCGGAGCCTGACAGGATCGACTTCTGAGAACAGAGCCAGGAATAACCCTTGAGCACTGCCAGGTGCGACCAAAATAAAAAGGTAAACTTTGGGCCCGGAGAGATAGCACAGCGGTGTTTGCCTTGCAAGCAGCCGATCCAGGACCAAAGGTGGTTGGTTCGAATCCCGGTGTCCCATATGGTCCCCCGTGCCTGCCAGGAGCTATTTCTGAGCAGAGAGCCAGGAGTAACCCCTGAGCACTGCCGAGTGTGGCCCAAAAAACCAAAAAAAAAAAAGGTAAACTTTATGTAAGTGAATATAAATGTATGTAAGTAATGTATGAATATAAATGTATGTAAGTAAATATAAATAACAATTCATTGTAAGTAATGATAATAAATAATAATAGATTTATTAAATATTAATTAAATAATTAAAAATTGTTCTGGGCCCAGAGCAATAGTACCGCAAATAGGCCTTTTGCATTGTACACGGCTGACCTGGATTCAATCCCCATCATCCCATATGGTCCCCGAAGCACTACCAGAGTAATTCCTAAGTGCAGAGCCAGGAGTAATGCAAAAGCACCACTGAGTGTGACCTATAAAGAAAAAAACTCGGGCCCGGAGAGACAGCACAGCGGCGTTTGCCTTGCAAGCAGCCTATCCAGGACCTAAGGTGGTTGGTTTGAATCCCAGTGTCCCATATGGTCCCCTGTGCCTGCCAGGAGCTATTTCTGAGCAGACAGCAGGAGTAACCCCTGAGCACCGCCAAGTGTGGCCCCAAAACCCAAAAAAAAAAAAAATAGAGAAAAAAACTCATAAGTCTGGTTGAACCCAAAATGAGTTGTTGAAAGTTGAAGAGACTCACAAACTAACTAGAGACAACCAATTGATTTTGGTGTTTGTTTGTTTTTGGGTTTTTTGTTTTGTTTTGTGTTGGTTTTGGTTTTGTTTTTTTTTTTTTTTTTTTGGGTCACACCCGGCAGCGCTCAGGGGTTACTCCTGGCAGACTCAGGGGACCATATTGGATGCTTGTATTCGAACCACTGACCTGCATGCAAGGCAAATGCCTTGCCTCCATGCTATCTCTCCGGCCCCTGTTTTTTGGTTTTTGGCTTGGGGCCAATGCATGGGGATTACTCCAGACTCTGCATTCAGGAGTTACTCCTGGGGGTGCTCAGAAAACCTTATGGGATGCCAAGAATTGAATCCAGATTGGCCACATGGAAGGCAATTGCACGACCCACTATACTATCGCCCCCACAACAAGCAATGGCTCATTCAGTATTCTCTGAGCATCGATGCCAAGAGACAAATACTTCTCCAGATGCAACAGTGATCAAAAACAGCCTTATTCTTCACAGAGCTCACATTTCAGGCTCATTACTAGTTATTCATTTCGAAATCTCAAAGCTGATTTCTTCATTTACAAAAGGAACAAAGGAGCTGATGAGATTGCTTAGGAGGTAAAGTGCTAGCCTTGCATTCTGCTGACCTAGTTTGAATCTTTAGCAAGACCTAAAATCCCCTAAGTACCACTAGGGGAAATCCTGAGCACAACTCCAGGAATAGCCTGGAGGACAGCTAGGTGGGTGTGGCCCCAATTTTCTCGCCCGCCTACAAAAAATAATAAAAGAATCAGAATGAATTGTTGGCCAAGGATTCCAAGTGAACACCTCTGGCATATGAAAAGGTGCTAGTCTCATTCAAAATAAAAGAAATGCAAAATAAAATTTCATTTTCCGTGCATTGATGTCAGAAAATTTAGACTGGTGTCAGCCTGTCTGCTGATGAGACTGTGTCAACTGTGCACTCTCCATCTTAACTGATGTAGGATCAAAGTGGAGTTTCCATGGAGATCAATTAAGCAATAAGGCCCCTAAGCAATTAAGCCTTCAAGGTGTCCCTAGGAAGTTTAATGGCATTTTACCTGTTATGGGACTTGTATCCAACCTGAAACAGTCTCTTTTCATAGAATAAATGCTAATAAATAAACCAAGTTTGGGCATGAGATAGTGCAATGGTAGCACATTTGCCCTGCACCTGTCTACCAGGGTTCAATTTCCAGCCTCCCATATGGTCCCCTGAGCACATCCAGGAATAATTCCTGAATATAGGTTGCCAGAAGCAACCCTTCGGGTGTGACCCCAAAACAAAACAAAACAAAAAGAAGTTTATAATGGTAGCAATAGAAGGATGCTTATCATAGCATTGTAGTTGTTGTTTGTTGTTAGTGATTGGGGGGCCATTCCTGGCTGTGCTGGGGGGTAAAGAGAGGGTGGTATGGGATGCCAAGATCAAGTTCTTGGCCTTGCACGGGCTCTAGCATCTGCACCACATCCCAAACCATAATGGCATTGTTCACAGTAACAAACAAATCAAATCAAATGTTTATCAATTGAAAAAATGATCAAAATAACAATGGGATAGACAAAGAAGAGAGTGCATTGCATGGAGGTAAGGCACATATATGCCTTGCATATGACCAATACCTATTTAGTCACCCCAATACTGCATCCTCTGAACTTTGCTTGAACCACCACCTTGGTTGATAGAGAATAACCAGAAGGGACCTCCTGAACATCACTTGGGAACCTCTTTTCAATTAGTATATCATATATGTAATATCATGGATCGTTTTTGTTTTTGTTTGGTTTTCGGATCACACCCAGGGGTTTCTCCTGGCTCTGCACTCAGAAATCGCTCCTGGCAGACTCGGGGGACCAGGTCATCCATGTGCAAGGCAAACACCCTATCACTGTGCTATCACTCTGGCTATATATGTAATATTATGGAATTGTGGAAAATAGCTACATGTGTTTATCTTCCTCTACTTAGTAAAAAATTGACGTACGGGGCTGGAGAGATAGCATGGAGGTAAGGCGTTTGCCTCTCATGCAGAAGGACGATGGTTCAAATCCCAGCATCCCATATGGTCCCCTCAGCCTGCCAGGAGCAATTTCTGAGTGTAGAGCCAGGATTAATCCCTGAATGTTGCCAGGTGTGACAAAAAAAAAATTGACGTACAAGCAAATAAAAGTATCATGAGGCTGAAAAGAGTACAGTGGGTAGGGTGCATACCTTTCATGCCTCCAACCTGGGTTCAATCCCCAGTACCCAATATGGTCCCCTGAACCCTACCAATTGTGATCTCTGTGTATAGAGCCAGGAAAGTAACCCCTCAACAATGCCTGTATGAACAACAACAACATAAATGCATCATGATCTTACTAACTCAAACTACACTGCCTGGAAGAAACCCCAAGCATCCCTGTATGTAGTTCCAAAGTTCTAAACACTCATATTCACATAAAACCCAAAACATAAAGATGTGAGAATTCAGGCAGAGAGAGACTGGGAAATCTGAATTAAGTTAGATTAGACGAGCTCTCTAGACCCAAACAGAAATTTCTGTACTCATGAAGTAGGAAATGCCCATTGCATTGTTTCCCCCACCCTTTAGGAGCCACAGTTTTCTCAGTCTCATCCACATTGCATATAAATATAATATGTTTCTATTTGGATTGTTTAAATCTCCCTTAATAGCTAAGTGTCATTTATGTTGTAGCATCTGACAGAATTTCCTTCATTTTGGGCCCGGAGAGACAGCAGATCCAGGACCAAAGGTGGTTGGTTCGAATCCCAGTGTCCCATATGGTCCCCCGTGCCTGCCAGGAGCTATTTCTGAGCAGACAGCCAGGAGTAACCCCTGAGCAATGCCGGGTGTGGCCCAAAAACAAAAACAAAAAAAAAAAAAAGAATTTCCTTCATTTTAAAGACTAAATAATATACCATTGTCACTATGCTATTTCACTTGCTAATTCACCCATCAATGGATACTTGGTTTCCACTTACATGCCCATTGCATATATCTGTATGAGGGGCTGGAGAGATAGTACAGGAGGCCAGCCCTGGTTTCCTGGACCACATACAAAGCAATACCATGGGTCACTCTCCTAAGCATACAGCCAGGAATAGCTTCTAAGCACTGCCAAGTGTAGACCCCAATACAAAATAATGATTCTTATTAATAAATAAATTGTGGTGAACATTCCACAGCCACCATATAAATAACAGCCCAGTTTCATAGCTTCACCACTACTCTTGGAAGAGATGCAAGCCAAGAAATTCAGAACTCACGAGTATACCAGTCTTTGGGCTAAAAACTCTTGGACACTCTCAGGAGGAGAGGTCCAAGTCCCCTTGTAGCAGCATCCACACCTCACAAAAGCTGCTGTGCAAAGAGCCCAAATTCACTGCCTCACAACTAACCTCTGCAGAGCCACCAAGCTGACAAAACTTCTAGATACCTCAATTTTCAGGCTAAAACTTCTAACTCCCCTACCTACTGCAAGATGTAACAGAAGCCTCACCACATACCACAGCCACCACCATGTAAACAACTGCCCAGCTTCACTGCTTCATGACTAATGTTGGAAGACATGCAAACCATACCACTGACTCATAAATATACTGATCATTGGACTGAAAACTCTGGGGTACCCTAAGGACAGTTGTGGGGCAAAAATCATCCCAGTTCTACAGATCCTGGAGCAACAGAATAACTCCAAATTCTTCAATACCAACAGCCTAGTAAATTAAACGGGAAAATAATATAGAAACCAACTAAGCACAATCAACAAAAACAATAACATAGAAGGCCCAACCAGCAAAAAGACATCTCAGTGAACTCTCAGACACTGACTATAATAACCCTATTGAGAGATATAACAATTTTCATAAAGTTTCTTTTATTAAAGTATTTTTTATAATTCCATTAGCCATTTACTTATAACAAGCAATATAAAATAAATTATTCTGTGCCAGCTAAGAGAGCAGGCTTATGGGTAAGGTGGGAAATTAGGGACAATGCTAGAGATAGGATTGATTTTGGAGCACTTTATGCCCAAAATATCTGTACTGCAAACAACTTTACAAAACAGTGTTTAAATAAGTAAAAAAAAAAAAAAAAAAAAAAAGACATTTAGGGCCGGAGAGATAGCACGGCAGTATGGTGTTTGCCTTGCACGCATCTGATCCAGACGAATGCTGGTTCAAATCCTGGCATCCCTTATGGTCCCCCATGCCTTCCAGGAGCGATTTCTGAGCACAGAGCCAGGAGTAACCCCTGAACGCCGCTGGGTGTGATCCAAAAACAAACACAAAACAAAACAAAACAAAAAGACATTTGTGGCTGGAAAAATAGCATGGAGATAGGGCATTTGCCTTGCATGCAGCAGGTCGGTGGTTCGAATCCCGACAAGGTCCCCCGAACGTGCCAGGACCGATTTCTGAGCGCAGTTTCAGGAGTAACCCGAGCGCTGCCGAGTGTGACCCAAAAACAAAAAAGATATTTGGGGCCAGAGAGATAGCATGGAGGTAAGGTGTTTGCCTTGCATGCAGAAGGATGATGGTTCAAATCCCGGCATCCCATATGGTCACCCGAGCCTGCCAAGAGCGATTTCTGAGCGTAGAGCCAGGAAGAACCCCTGAGCACTGCCAGGTGTGACCCAAAAACCAAAAAAAAAAAAAAAAAAAAGACATTTAACTTTTGTTGTTGTATTTGGGTAATACCAATGATGCTCATGGGTTATTCTTGACTATGTACTCAGCAGAGGATCAAATCTGGATTGACTATGTGCAAGGCAGGCATCCTACCTGCTGTACCTACCTTTTGGCCCCTTCACATCATATGACATTTTAATTATTTATTCAGTCATGTCTAGTCTTAGCCATTAAATTGTATCCATTTGGACACCTGTTGACCAAATTTTAAGGTCTGACTTTAACACTGGCACAAATGCTGCCTTCATTGGTGAATTCACCACTTTCCAAGGACATAGGATCTACATTCCATACTGAACCACACTCCTACTCACATGTTTTGGGGGGAGCAAATCACTAATCACATTTTATCAGCTCCCCACTCTTTTTTGCCAATGGGTTTGAAAGACCCAAAAGCCTTCCTTCACAATACCAGTTTTATTTATTTGGTTAGCTTTGATTTGGTCCATTAGCGGCTGGAGGCAGTGCTGGAGATAGGGACAAACCAGAGTTGGCCATGTCAAGGAAGATGCCTTTGCCACTGTACTATCTCTCTGGTCCAATATGCATTTATGTAATTGAAACATTAATTGAAACAATAACCTATCCTCTTTCTAAAATCCCCAGAAATGGATTTCACTCAGAGTTCTCCCATTAAGGAGTAGAGGGAAGAAAGGATAGACTCGGGCCGGAGAGATAGCATGGAGGTAAGGCGTTTGCCTCTCATGCAGAAGTTCATCAGTTCGAATCCCGGCGTCCCATATGGTCCCCCGTGCCTGCCAGGAGCAATTTCTGAGCCTGGATCCAGGAATAACCCCTGAGCATTGCCGGGTGTGACCCAAAAACCACAAAAAAAAAAAAAAAAAAGAAAGGATAGACTCTTCCATCATACAGAAAAAATTCTGAGTACAAGTTATTCCAGCAAGCAATTGGTATGTGATGGTTACAAATCAACCTTCCCGGGGGCCGGGCGGTGGCGCTGGAGGTAAGGTGCCTGCCTTGCCTGCACTAGCCTAGGACGGACCGCGGTTCGATCCCCCGGCGTCCCATATGGTCCCCCAAGAAGCCAGGAGCAACTTCTGAGCGCATAGCCAGGAGTAACCCCTGAGCATCACAGGGTGTGGCCCAAAAACCAAAAAAAAAAAAAAAAAAAAAAAAAAAAAACAAATCAACCTTCCCAAACCGAACCCCCCTTGGGAGATACCAAAGTGAGTTGGGGCAAAACTTGCATAAATGTTGTAGTATCCAGTTGCCTGGGGAATTCAGACACTCCAAGTTGTGTTTCAACACCAGTAGCTAAGCATAGGGACTCTCTATTGAGAGCTTTAGAACGGTTTATTGAATAAATGAATAGGTTGGGCCCGGAGATATAGCACAGCGGCGTTTGCCTTGCAAGCAACCGATCCAGGACCAAAGGTGGTTGGTTCGAATCCCGGTGTCCCATATGGTCCCCCGTGCCTGCCAGGAGCTATTTCTGAGCAGACAGCCAGGAGTAACCCCTGAGCACCGCTGGGTGTGGCCCAAAAACCAAAAAAATAAAAATAAATAAAAATAAAATAAAATAAATGAATAGGTATGTTTTCCCACAGATGCTAAGGCTAACTATAAGAGAAAATAGGGAGTGGGGGTGATAAAACAAAAGGTAGGGGCTTGCCTTGCACATCTCCAATTGGGGGTTTGAGTCCCAACTACACTTAATGGCGGTCCCCCAGGACCTGGATATGAATAAACCCTGAGCACTGCTGGGTTTAACCCAAGATTAAATAAATAAGAGATAAGAGCTGTCATATATTGTTCCACATTTTACTTTCCTTGCCAAAAAAGATGAAGTTCTATATTTACATAGACTGGTGAGCTCTAGGAAAAGAAATGACTATTGGCTGGTCACAGGAGTGAGAGACTAAAATGCTGAAGCGAGGAAAATTATGCATATAGAAAGGACATGGGGGACCGGAGAGATAGCACAGCGGTAGGGCATTTGCCTTGCACGCAGCCAATCCAGGACAGAGGGTGGTTCGAATCTCAGCATCCCATATGTTCCTCTGAACCTGCCAGGAGCGATTTCTGAGCGCAGTGCCAGGAGTAACCCCTGAGCACTGCTGGGTGTGGCCCCTAAACCAATAAGTAAGTAAATAAATAAATAAAGCAGGGTTTCCTTCATTGTTTTTATTTCCAATATCTACCACAAAAGAAGGCTATCACTAAATTTGTTCAATTATTAGGAAAAGAAAAAGAAAGGGAGATGAGAATGAAGAGAGAAAAGGCAAAATAACATCTAAAGACAGAATACACGGAGCCAGAGAGATAGCATGGAGGTAAGGCGTTTGCCTTGCGTGCAGAAGGACGATGGTTCGAATCCCGGCATCCCATATGGTTCCCCGAGCCTGCCAGAAGCGATTTAAGAGCTCAGAGCCAGGAGTAATCCCTGAGCGCCGCCGGGTGTGACCCAAAAACCAAAAACCAAAAAAAAAAAAAAAAAGAAAGAAAGGACTTGGCTCCTAGGCAGCGACTTGCCCCAGACAATTGACATCCAACTCCGTTTGATCCCAGCAAAAGAAAGCCGACCTGCAGAGCCGGTCAAGCCCCGCCCACGCCTCCAGCGCCGAAACAGCCGAGGCCACGCCCCTTAGTTGCCCACGCCCCTATCTGGCCGCAGATGGGCGGGCTGCTAAAGAGGAGCGCATGCGCACACTCTCCTCTCTGTCTCCTCCCACGCGCCTCTAAGGCCTTCGCGTTTCGAGCGCCCGAGCCTTTTTGTCCCCTTCCGCGTGCGGTGTCCTAATTGAGCGGAAGTGGTGGTCGTGAGAGAAGATGGCTGCCCCTGCGGCGCCTGGTGCGGCGGCTCATCGGGCTAGCAAACGCGGCGGCGGCGGCGGCGGGCCAGGAGGTGGAGGCGGCGGCGGGGGAGCCCGAGGGGCGGAGGAGGAACCCCCGCCACCCCTCCAGGCCGTGCTGGTGGCTGACAGCTTCAACCGCCGCTTCTTCCCCATCTCCAAGGACCTGCCTCGGGTGAGCATCGCCTGCCAGCGGAACCGGGGGCCCGGGAGTGTTGGGGCTTGCTTAGGTCCAGGCATTTCTTCCCAATGGTCCTTGAAGACGCCTCGGCCCCCTTACTCGGGGGGTGCAATCACGTTGATGCACGTAGGGATGAAGGCCAGCTGCTAGCCTGCCTCCTCGAGCCTGAGCTGGATGAAGCTGTGGCTTGCAGATTGGGGGCACCCTATTGGGGTGGCCCCGATCTCGGCTTGCAGAGGCGTGCAGAAGAGGGCTGGATGGAGAAGCCGTCACACGTGGCTACTTCTTTGCTATTGCAAACGAGGCTGCTCGGGAGGAGAGTTCTGTGGGGTGGACGAGGAATCACCCCCTGCCATATGCTAGACACGAGGGCGATCGGTCCAGGTTGATCCTGCAGTGACTGTCTTTGGCGACCCTCCCCTCCCCCTGCACCCCGCTGTCCAGGTTTTATTGACAGTCAATGCCTTCTGAAAAAGATAGAACCTGTGCATTGCCTGCCTCTCCTCTCTCTCTGCCGGGGGATCAAGCTGGAGCCAGGATCACTCAGGTTCCCACGGCTTTTGATTCCAGGAATAGCTTCACTCCTCATCCTCTTCCCCTCCCACAAAAGCAGATCATTTTGAACAAGTGATTGGGGCTGTCTAGACCTTGACTTCCACAGAACGAATGAAGGAAAGACTGACTGCCTAGGCCCTAGGGAATAGGGGGCTTCACATTCACTAGATATCTAGTGACAGGGTTGGTTTTTTCCAGGGATATTAGTAAAACTGTTCTGTTTCTGCTCAAATGTATGTATCCACATTGCTGCAAACTTGATCTCTAATGCTTGGGAACATGTCCTGAACATGGAAGACATTACTTTTACATAAAAGATACAGAAAGACTCTAGTGCCAGGGAAATTGTATGGCATGATAAGGTGTTTTTGCCTTGCCACTGCCTACCTGGATTTGATCCTCAGTCTCTCATATGATCTTCTGACCCCTACCAGGAGTGATCTCTGATTACAGTGCCAGGAGTAAGTTCCTGAGCACTGCCAGCTGTGGCCCAAAGGGGGAAAATTTTTTAAAGGACAAAGCTAGGCTCGTGTTCGAAAACCTGGTATGGGGAGAATTATTTGAAGTGAAGGAGTTTTGTAGTAAACAGTGATGTCGAGGGTCCTCCAGGATTTAAAGCTTCAAGTTTTTCTTTTTTCCCTCTTCTTCTAGGCCCTCTTGCCCCTGGCCAATGTGGCCCTCATCGACTACACTCTAGAATTTCTGACTGCCGCAGGGGTGCAGGAAACCTTTGTGTTTTGTTGCTGGAAGGCTGCTCAGATCAAGGAACATTTACTGTAAGACCCTGCCACCTTTCTTTTCATGTGTCATCATTTTATTCCAGTATTTAGGGGAAGGGATGAAGGCAGTTGTGAGGGAAGTGGTGTTTATGTCTTTAGGTAGCTTAAGGCCGCCAAACATACTCTTTACTCAGTCAGGAGTTTGACAAAGATTCAAGAATATTTGCTTTTAAATAACTCATATGAAAGTTATACAGGTATCTTAGGTTTGTTTATTTTTGATTTTTGTCTTTGCACTTTGTCTATTTGTTGAGCTGTTTGTCCTGGCTTACTAACTTGCATATGGTAGAAACATAAAAATTTTCCAACTTCTCTTGAAAAGAGTAAATTTCCAGACACTTAAGATGCTTGTCTTTCAGCCTGCCAACCCAAGTTTGAACCCCTGACACCATATATGTTTCCTGAGCCCTGTCAGGGATCACTACTCAGCCCTGAGCCAGAATTAGCCTTTGAGCTAAGTAACTATGTTTCTCGAACCCAGTTTTTACCATGATAGGTGATAACATCCCTGTGGAGCACTGGAATGATTTGGGAGGCAAGGGGGGGATCAGTTGTTTATATTGTTTAATTTACAGATACAGTTGCTTAAATTTCCGGGGAAGTGCTGAGTAGGTTGTTATTTTTTTTGTTTTATTTTTTCCTGGAAGGTAGCTGGGGTGGCAAATAGGCCATCTAAGCTTGGGAATGCCTGTTCTGCCCTATAAAACAATACTGGTAATACAGGATGCTGAAACCCTTCATTATTTGTTCATAAACTTCTGTGATACCCAAGACGCTGGCAGAAACCCAAAAACAAAAAGGAAAAAACTCAAGAGGGAATGTGACTATTAAAGGTGGAAAAGAGGGGCCAGAACGGTGGCGCAAGGAGTAAGGCGTCTGTCTGCCTTGTCCGTGCTAGCCTAGGATTGACCGCGGTTCGATCCCCCAGCGTCCCATATGGTCCCCCAAGCCAGGAGCAATTTCTGAGCACATAGCCAGGAGTAACCCCTGAGTGTCAACGGGTGTGGCCCAAAAGCCAAAAATAAAATAAAATATAGGTTTAAAAAATAATAATAAAGGCGGGGGAAAATGGGGGAAGCTTCTGTGATATTGATGCTTGATTTACTCATTATTTCCCTTCCTCTAGCAAGTCCAAGTGGTGCCACCCTACATCTCTCAATGTGGTTCGAATAATTACATCTGACCTGTATCGCTCTTTGGGGGATGTCCTCCGGGATGTCGATGCCAAGAACTTGGTGCGCTCTGATTTTCTTCTGGTATATGGGGATGTCATCTCAAATATCAACGTCACCCGCGCCCTTGAAGAGCACAGGTCAGCACCGGAAGTGGCAATGCAGCAGGTTTGGGACCAGCAGGGCCCTTTTCCACACTGCTGTGACAGCTCTCCCTTCCTTCAGGTTGAGGCGGAAGCTGGACAAAAACATATCTGTGATGACGATGATCTTCAAGGAGTCATCCCCGAGCCACCCCACTCGTTGCCAGGAAGACAATGTGGTAGTGGCTGTAGATAGTGCCACGAACCGGGTCCTTCATTTCCAGAAGACCCAAGGTCTCCGACGCTTCGCCTTCCCCCTGGTGTGTGGGTACCTGGGGGTCACTGAGCTGGGGGAGGGGCTCACTTTAGTGGCAGAGACGGTTCAAGTCCTTTGACTCTTCCCCCCATAGACTTTGTTCCAGGGCAGTGGTGATGGCGTAGAGATCCGCTACGACTTGCTGGATTGTCACATCAGCATCTGTTCCCCACAGGTGAGTATGTCAGGCACCTAAAGGGTGTGTGTGTGTGTGTGTGTGTGTGTGTGTACGGGGTGTGTGTGTGTGGAGACCCCTCTCGAAAGGGGGAGGTATGTTTCTCCTTGCACTTAAACCTACATTCCTATTGGGAATCCCTTGGACTTGTGACCTCTATCCAGGACTCTGAGAGTTGCTGGTGCTTGTCAACTTTCCCAGGGGAGCTCTTCACTTTGACTGCTTCCTCCTCTCAGGTGGCCCAGCTCTTCACAGACAACTTTGACTATCAAACTCGAGATGACTTCGTGAGAGGCCTCTTAGTAAATGAGGAGGTGAGGAAAGGCACCTTCTCTGGGAGACAGTGGGTGGTTGCTTTAATGACCCTTTTGGCCCCCTTATTGTATTTTATAGGACTTGTGAAAGAATTAGGAGTCAGATAGAATTGGGGCTTAATGGTAGAAAGCAGTACATAAGTCAGTGGGGCCAGGGTTATGAGTCAGTTGGTAAGAGGCCAGTCCTGGGCTTAATCCCTGACATCTAGTGACAGCACCTGACCTGAACACTGAGCCATTGGACCCATACCAGAGAGCAGAGCATTCCCAGGAATAGCCAACTGGCAAATTTTAAAGTGGAAGTTTATTATATGATTTTGGGTTCCATAATTGATTTATAATATGTGCTCCAAAGATGATTTTGCTTTGAGGTGGAAAGTCCACTTCGTCTGCACTTAGGATGATCCATCTAAGCTAAGAAAGTGCTGATTTGGGGGCTGGAGAAATAGCATGGAGGCAAAGCATTTGCCTTGCATGCAGAAGGTCAGTGGTTTGAATCCCAGCATCCCATATGGTCCCCCGAGCCTGCCAGGAGCAATTTTTGAGCCTAGAGCCAGTAGTAACCCCTGAGCACTGCCGGGTGTGACCGAAAAACCAAAAAAGAGAAAAAAAGAAAGTAAAAAGTGCTGATTTTAGGAAACTCTGGGTAGGCATACTGATATATCGTGATGTGCATGTACCCTCTAATGTCTATGCTGTACTCAATTTCCCTCAATGTAACTATGATGTACTACTTAAGCTTATATTGCCCTCACTATACTGTGACCCCAGTATCCTTGTTGTACTTGATGCCATGTTCTATGTGCATCCCACAATGCTAAAACTTAATATTGAGCATGAATTCAAAAGGATGGCCTTGCAGAAATGCTCTCTAAAATGGCTTGGAGACTACTGCTCTCTGCTGATGCTCTCAGACACCCTTGTCTGGATTCAACCCACCAGTGAATAAAGCTCTTTCTATTGCTATGGATTGTCCTGGGGTGCTTGATAAATCAAATACCTGTTACAACAAAAGAAAGCATCCAGCTGCTTGGCTGTGGCATAGAGAGTATACTTAAAAGGTTAAGAAGATGGTTGAAGTGATAATGCAAAGGTAGGGCATGCCTTACATGCAGCCAACCCAGGCTTGATCCCTGGCATTCCATATGGTCTCCATGCACCACCAAGAATAATTCCTGAGTACAGAGCCAGGAGTAACCTCTGAGCACTGCTGGGTAAAGAAAAAGTTAAGAAGAAGCTATAGAGATTGTATAACAGAGCCTTGCAAGCAGGCAAGCCCAGTTTGATACTTAGTCCTTAAGCACAGCCCTAGAGTAAGCCTTGAGCACCACAGGTGTGGCCCAGTCCTACCACCACCAAAAAGTGGTTCAAAAAGAATGTATCTGGGTGTGTTCTTCCTGTCTTTCTCTCTTCAGTGACCTCCTTTTCCTTCTCTTCAGATTCTGGGGAACCAAATCCACATGCATGTAACAACTAAGGAATATGGTGCCCGAGTCTCCAATTTACATATGTACTCTGCTGTTTGTGCTGATGTCATCCGCCGTTGGGTCTACCCTCTTACCCCAGAGGTCAACTTTACCGACCAGCCCAATCAAAGCTGCACTCATTCCCGGCACAACATCTATCGAGGGCCTGAGGTCAGCTTGGGCCATGGCAGCGTCCTACAGGAAAATGTGCTCCTGGGCTCTGGCACTGTCATCGGCAGCAAGTGCTCCATCACCAACAGCGTCATTGGCCCTGGATGCCACATTGGTGAGCACAGGTGGGGAAATTAAGCCAGTTCCTTGGCTCTAGAACAGGGGTCTCAAACTCGTGGCCTGTGGGCCGTTTTCAGCCCTCCGTACAACATTTTGTGGCCCTGCCCTAGAGGAATCTTTTTATGTTTTGTTTTGTTTTGTTTTAGTTGTTTGGGTCACACCCCCCAATGTTCAAGGTTTACTACTGACTTTGCACTCAAGGATCACACTGACTTTGCCTCTTGCGGCACCCAGGTAAATTGAGTTTGAGACCCCTACTCTAGAAAAAGATAGAGGGCTAGTCCCTGAGAATAAGGAATAAGGGTGCCACTTTATGGAGCCAGAGTAGTAGTACAGCATATAGGTTATTTAACTGCACAGGGCCAACTAGATTCAATCTCCACACCCCATATATTCCCTCCAAGCTCTTCTAGGCGTAGTCTCATAAAAGAGGAGATACAACCAGAGAGGGATCATTATTAAAGGACCAAACACATGCTATACCTGTAGAAGTACTGGTTTGAGCTCCAGAATTACCTGATGCCCCATGCACCACTGAGAGTAACTCCTGAGCACTGCTTTATGACCCCAAAATAAAAATAAATGCATAGTAATAAGAAAAGGCTTTCCTTCATTCAAATATAAATTAAAAAAAAGAAAAGAGGGCCGGGCGGTGGCGCTAAAGGTAAGGTGCCTGCCTTGCCTGCGCTAGCCTTGGACGGACCGCGGTTCGATCCCCCGGTGTCCCATATGGTCCCCCAAGCCAGGAGTAACTTCTGAGCACATAGCCAGGAGTAACCCCTGAGCGTTACCGGGTGTGGCCCAAAAACCAAAAAAAAAAAAAAAAAAAAGAAAAGAAAAGAAAAGAAAAGGCTTTGGTGCTGGAGTGATGGCACAGCAATAAGGTGTTTGCCTTGCGTGCGGCTAACCCAGGACAGATCGAAGCAGTTCGATTCCCTGGCGTTCCATATGGCCCTCCCAAGCCAGGGGCAATTTCTAAGTGCATAGCCAGGAGTAACTCCTGAGCGTCACCAGGTGTGGCCCAAAAACTGGGAGAAGAATAAAAAGAAAAGAAAAGTATTTAACATGGTGATGCTATAATACTTCATGGAGGGGTTGCCACACCAGCAGTGCTTAGGGCTTACTGTTGTATAATCAGAGATTACTCCTGGTGGGGCTCAGAGAACATTTGGGGTGCTAAGAATCCAACCTGGGTAGACTGCATGCAATGCAAAGAGTTTGTACTATTTGACCCCTGCTGCTACTTGTGACCTGTGAGAACCTCTTTTGGGTGACTCTTCATATTCCAATGTACCCTCTATTCACATTCAGTAGACAATTAACTTGCAGAACGAATATCTGGTTTTTTAGTACATTATAGTTTACAAAGTAGACTTTTGCATATATTTCATTTAAAACTATAATAAGAACCTTGGGAGGTAGGTATTTGTTCCTGGTTTATAAATAAGCTATATTGGGGCCAGAGCAATACTACAGTGGTAGGGCGTTTGTCTTGCACGCAACCTACCCAGGATGGCCCCAGGTTTGATGTCTATCATCCCATATGGTCCCACAAACCTGCCAGGAGTAACCCCTGAGTGCTTCTGAGTATGGTCCAAAAAGCAAAATAATAGGGGCCGGAGAGAAAACATGGAGGCAAGGTGTTTGCCTTGCATGCAGAAGGATGGTGGTTCAAATCCCAGCATCCCGTATGATCTCCCAAGCCTGCCAGGAGCAATTTTTGAGCGTAGAGCCAGAAGGAACCCCTGAGCGCTGCCAGTGTGACCCCCTCAAAAAATAAAAAATAAGCATGTGTTGTCTCCCTCTAGCTCACAGAAGTTAAAAGATAGTACTAACGGGGGCCGGAGAGATAGCATGGAGGTAAGGCGTTTGCCTTTCATGCAGAAGGTCATCAGTTCGAATCCAGCGTCCCATATGGTCCCCCGTGCCTGCCAGGAGCAATTTCTGAGCATGGAGCCAGGAGTAACTCCTGTGCACTGCCGGGTGAGACCCAAAAACAAAACAAAACAAAACAAAACAAAAAAAACAAAAAAAAAAAAAAAAAAGAAAAATTAAATGAATAAGGTTCTTGAATTTAAAGGAGTCCTAGAGGGTCCAGAGTGATTGTACAATTTGTAGGCCACTTGCCTTGCACATGACATATGTGGGTTCAATTCTTGGCATTCTATATGGTCCCCCAGTCACTTGAGTGATTCGTTTTTGGTTTTTGGGCCACACCTGGCAATGCTCAGGAGTTACTCCTGGCTGTCTGCTCAGAAATAGCTCCTGGCAGGCACAGGGACCATATGGGACACCGGGATTCGAACCAACCACCTTTGGTCCTGGATCGGCTGCTTGCAAGGCAAATGCCGCTGTGCTATCTCTCCGGGCCCCTTCTTAAGACCTTTATGTGTCTATAGTTATAAACTTGGGGTGCAGGGCTGAATTCTGTTCTAGTCTCAAACCTGGACTTAGAGGGACAGAGAGAGTTCCCGGGAATAGGGGTTTGGTGTATTACAGTCAAGTGCCACTGTCAGCCCTGCCCACCCCCCAAACTGCCCTAGTCTAGAGTTGGAGCTCTGAGTGACCACAAGTCCTTTCTATCCTGAGCCAGGTGACAATGTGGTGCTGGATCAGGCCTACCTATGGCAGGGTGTCCGCGTGGCTACTGGAGCACAGATCCACCAGTCACTGCTCTGTGACAACTCAGAGGTCAAGGAGAAAGTCATTCTGGAGCCACGCTGTGTCCTGACTTCCCAGGTGATCCTGCGCCCTCCTGCAGACAGAATGAATGGTGATTGTGCTGAGCTGGAGGGACCCCCGATTCACCCTAAACCAGCCTAAATTCAGGGTGAAGATCCCAAAATTTCACTTACTGATTTGGCTTAATAAAAATCATGTTACAAGGGGTCAGAGCGAGTGGGTAGGGCATTTGTTTTGCATGCGACCAACCCCGGTTTGATTCCTGGCATTTCTTATGGTCCCCCGAGCCTGCCAGGAGTAATTTCTGAGCACCACTGGGTATGGCCCAAAGTAAACAAACAAACAAATAAACAAATCACGTTATGAGGTGGGACTCTTTCCCAGTACATTCATGAAAATGTATCCCCTGCTCCTTTCCCCCCCACCCAATTAGGTGGTCGTGGGCCCAAACATCAAACTTCCTAGGGGCTCGGTGATCTCTCTGCATCCTCCAGATGCAGAAGAAGATGAGGATGACGGCCAGTTCAGTGATGACTCTGGAGCTGATCCAGAAAAGGAGAAAGTGAAGCTGAAAGGTGTGAGGCTCAGCAGGTGTGGGGCATCTGTGTGTCTCTCTGCTCTAGAAAACTCCATTTTGTACCCAGAGGGCCTAGTGCTGCCTCTGGGCTGTGGCTAAAGCCCTGCTTTTCCTAGGCTATAACCCAGCTGAAGTTGGAGTTGCAGGCCAGGGCTACCTTTGGAGAGCTGCAAACATGGACTTGGAGGAGGAAGAGGAGCTCCGGCAGAGTCTGTGGGGTGAGCTGAGCCATAATCCTACCAACCCTCTTCCTGCCATTCGAGCCTCTCCTTTATTCCTATAGTCTCGCCCAGTGGGCAAGTGCATTGCTCGCTGTCAGTTCTCATCTTTTCCTTCTTCCTCTCCCTGTGCTGGCTCACAGGCCTCCACATCAACATGGAAGATGAGAGCGAGAGTGAGAGTGAGCGCAGTCTGGATTCTGGGGAGCTTGACAGCAGAGCAGGCTCCCCAATGCTAGATGACATCAAAGGTAAGCCGGCCAGGAGCAGAAGGTATGGGTTTTTTCTGTGTGAATCAACTGGTGGGGGGCTTGTTGGCTAATGCCACAGCCACACAGCTATTTGATGAGCGTCCCAAAGGGAGAATGGCCCCTGAACTTCTTGCCCTGATTTCAGTGTTCCAGAATGAAGTCCTAGGGACACTGCAGCGGGGCAAGGAAGAGAACATTTCCTGTGACAATTTGGTCCTGGAGATCAACTCTCTCAAGTAAGAGCAGGTCCTCTTCTTCCTGGGGGATCTTAGTCAAGTCAAGGCTCTCTTGCTCCTTCTAACATATTCAGCAATTTCCTCCAACATCCCTGTAAACTCAGCCAGTCACATGTGAAGTAAGGGGAGCTTTAGGTTCTAGCTTCAGCACACCTTCTCCTCCCCTCACCCTCTCTCTTCCATGTTCCTTCCCTGGCTTCCTTGTCCCATGTCCTGCTGTGATCAGTCCCACGCATGTTGGAAGGGGTCAGCGAAGACCCCTGTGTCACTGCAGCTTCCCTACAGGTATGCCTACAACATAAGCCTGAAGGAGGTGATGCAGGTCCTGAGCCACGTGGTTTTGGAGTTCCCCCTGCAACAGATGGATTCCCCGCCGGACCCAAACCGCTACAGTACCCTACTATGTCCCGTGAGCAAAGAGGGGGGCTGGCCCGGGTCTAAGACATTTTACTTGCTGTGCTTGACTATATGAAAGTAGCAAGATCAGTCAACAGGCTGGAGCTCATGCATTGCGTGCAGGAAACCTGGGTTCAATCTCTGAACAATCATATTGTTCCTTAAGAGTAGTCCCTGAGGGACCTGAGTGATAGTACAGTGAGTAGGGAACTTGCCTTGCATTCAGCCCTCCAGGAATAAGCCCTGACTATAGCCAAGTATGGGCCACAAACAAATATGCAAATAAAATCTGGACTAGATGACTTATGGAATACATGTTTCTTGTGGTCCCCTTTCTTCCTTCTCTGAAAGCTCATTAGGTTCCAGTGAGCAGTCTTGGCTGATCCAGAGCTGTCAACTAGAATCAGTACCATGTGACCTATTTAGGATAGCGACCATGCTATGCCCCAAAATGTGTCTATAAAAGATTTGAAAATTTGGAGCTGGAGCAGTGCATTAAGCGGTAAGGTGTCTGCCTTGCCCGCATTAGCCTAGAACGGACTGCGATTCGATCCCCCGGCATCCCATATGGTCCCCCAAGCCAGGAGCGATTTCTGGGTGCATAGCCAAGAGTACCGCATTTTCCGGCAAATAAGACAACCGGGCGTATAAGACGACCCCCTAATTTTACAGTTAAAACATAGGTTTAGGCCTATATTCACTGTATAAGACAGAACGTTCCTGTGCTGCAACTGTATGTACCACAGTGAGCCAATCACAACAAGCAAAGGTTCAAAGGTTATACTGTAATAGACTTCCTCTCTGACTCTGGCCGATCTGAGCAGGCTTTTTACAGTGTAGATTCAGTACAGAACATTGTCTAATTTGCATGCATAAAAAGCCTGCTTGGATTGGCTGAGTTGGAGAGGAGTTCTGAGCAGCCTTGCAGTGATTGGTGCAGGATCAAGTTGGAAAATTCGTTTTGTGGCAATATTCAGACAATTTTCGTTTAGCAGCATATTGAAACATTTTTCGGGATATACTCGGCATATAAGACGACCCCAGTTTTTCGGTTGACTTTTTTTTGTTTCAAAAGTTGTCTTAGGGGCCGGGTAGGTGGCGCTGGAGGTAAGGTGTCTGCCTTGCAAGCGCTAGCCAAGGAAGGACCACGGTTCGATCCCCCGGCGTCCCATATGGTCCACCCAAGCCAGGGGCGATTTCTGAGCACATAGCCAGGAGTAACCCCTGAGCGTCAAACGGGTGTGGCCCAAAAACCAAAAAAAAAAAAAAAAAAAAAGTTGTCTTATACACTGGAAAATACAGTACCCCTGAGTGTGGGTGTGGCCCAAAAACCAAAAATAAAGTGTCTATAATAGAGTAGACTTTCTAACTCTGAAAATAATTTGACCCAGAATGAGATCAGCCTTTATTTAAGGTGGAACACATGTGTTGAAGTCATCTAACATATCCCATCTGCCCTAGGAATTCCCTTTTCCGTCAATTCACACTCATCTTCTCATTTCTTAAAAAGACCCAAGTTAATCAATAGTGATTTTCTGAACTAGCCAGGGATGTGTGATACTACAGAATATATTACAGCTCCCATCTTTCTTCCATAGTTGATTAAGGCCTGGAGGCCTGTTTTTAGAAACTACATAAAGCGCGCCGCTGACCATTTGGAAGCTTTGGGAGCCATCGAGGACTTCTTCTTGGAGCATGAAGCTCTTGGAAATTCCATGGCCAAGGTGATTACCACGGCTTTAGTCACAAATCGGGTGACCATGATGCCTATTGTAGAGTTTGGTTAGCAGTTCTCTCCACCCCTAGTACTATTCTCATTGCTGCTACTGTCCAGGCTGGTATCCAGTTTCTATCCATGCTAGGAAGGGAGTAGTGGGAGGTTGCTCTGGGAGTATGTCAAGCAGTGTTGCCCAGCAGTAGTTCAGAAACTGTCCCTGGCCCAGTACTTGAGTGGACATCTCACTTTGGAGTTTTGAGAGGAAAGAGGTGCCTCCGCTTTCCTCGATGGCCAGTTCATCTTGCCGGACTCTGCAATGCCCCTGAGATCCCTTCTGTTGATCTGCTGCAGGTTCTGATGATGTTTTACCAGCTAGAGATCCTGGCAGAGGAAACCATATTGAACTGGTTCAGCCAAAAGGACACCACTGACAAGGGCCGTCAATTGCGCAAGAACCAGCAGGTAAGCAGGGTTTCCCTCCTTGCACACAGTGGTGCCCATTCCCATCCTCCTACCCCCACCTCTGGCTGTTGGAGTCATTTATTGGTAAAAGGGACTGGGAGAGCTGTGTCCCTCAGCCCTGTGTCCCTCAGCCATTCCTCACTCTGCTTCCTCACAGCTGCAGAGATTCATCCAGTGGCTGAAAGAGGCAGAAGAAGAATCCTCTGAGGATGACTGAAGTCACTCTGCTGCCTGCTCCTGTGGGGCTCACGGGCCAGGCAGATCAGAGGCTAGTGGTAGAAGGATGAGGGCCCACCATCGGGGCTAAGACAGAAGCGGAGGCTGGATCCGCAGTATTCTTCCCACCACCAGCAACCTTGGATATCAGACTGGGGCCTGAGGGACTAGGACAGCTGCTGGAGGAGGAGCTGGGCCGGCCCTGCAAATTCGAGGAGACCCAAGGAACTGCTGAGTGCTCTGGCTTTCCTCAGGGAACGGCAGAGAGAAACAGTCCTCTCTGCTGCTTGTGTTTGTTAACATTAAAGAGAGAGACAATGTTGTTTTTGATTTCTCTCCACCTCTATGGGCTCTTGAGGTAGGTGATCAGACTTGGGAAATCACTAATATGGTCGCCTTTGCCTAATTTCTGGGAGGAGGGAGCAAAGAGGGGTGCCGGTCACCAGGTGGTGCTGTGGTGCTTCACTGACTGGCCCTTTACTTGGCTCTCAGGCATGGAGGGTTCAGTCCTTCCCAGCTTCTGTGAATCAGTCTGTAGTCCCATGTGGAATGAGGTAGTGCCAAGCATATACAAAGTCTATTAGCCACCTACCAGTCCTTCCTTTACCACCTTTTCTTACACATTCAGAACTCCTGTCAGGGGCCCGGAGAGATAGCACAGCGGTGTTTGCCTTGCAAGCAGCCGATCCAGGACCAAAGGTGGTTGGTTCGAATCCCGGTGTCCCATATGGTCCCCCGTGCCTGCCAGGAGCTATTTCTGAGCAGACAGCCAGGAGTAACCCCTGAGCACCGCCGGGTGTGGCCCAAAAACCAAAAAAAAAAAAAATCAACCAGAACTCCTGTCAGAGGGTTGGAGCAGTGGCGCAAGTGGTAAGGTGTCTTCCTTGCCCGCACTAGCCTGGGACGGACCATGCTTCGATCCCCCAGTATCCTATATGGTCCCCCAAGCCAGGAGTGATTTTGGGGGGGGGGGCGGTCACACCCGGCAGCGCTCAGGGGTCAACCCTGGCTCTATGCTCAGAAATCAAGTCTGGCAGGCACAGGGGACCATATGGGATACCTGGATTCAAACCACTGTCCTTCTGCATGAAAGGCAAACGCCTTATCTCCATGCTATCTCTCCGGCCCCAGGAGCGATTTCTGAGCGCATAGCCAAGAGTAACCCTGAGCATCATTGAGTGTGGCCCAAAAACAAAAACAAAAAAAATACTCCTGTCAGAGACAGAGCCACTTTTCATCTTAAAAACAAGGAAATGAAGTACCAGAGCGATAGCACAGCAGTAGGCCATTTGCTTTGTAGGCAGCTGACCCAGGTTGACCTGAGTTCAATTTGCAGTGTCCCATATGGTTCCAGACCCAGATGGATCTGAGTTCAATTCCCAGCATTCCATATGAAGCACAGAGGCAGGAGTAACTCCTGAGCTAAACCTAGTGTGGCTCAAAAACAAAGAAAAAAAGAAGGAAATGAAGGGATGGGAGCAATAGCACAGCAAGTGGGGCATTTGCCATGCATGTAGCCTATCCGAGTTTGATCCCTGGCATCTCATATGTACCCCCCAAGCCTTCCAAGAGTAATTTCTGAGTGTAGAGACAGGTGAGTGCAAGTTTTTGGGTGTGGCCAAAAAATACCCAAAAACAAACAAGGAAACATCATGGTCTCATCACCAAGGATCTGATGCTTATCATTCTGAATTCTTTCCCTTCAGTAAGGGGAATTAAGTCCAGAGGCAGTGATTGCTATCTGGGGGGGTGGGGAGGTGGACACATCCCAAGTAATGCTTACTCTGGAGGCCCATGGTAGTTCAATGCAAAGACATGACGATTTGCTTTACACATAGTCAACCCATGTTCATTCCCTAGCATCCCATATGGCCCTCTGAGTGTGACCCTGTGTGGCCCAAACCAAAAAAGCCTGAGGGTGCAATGCTGCTTGGGCCCTGTGGTAGTAGGGGTGTACAGGCCCAGCAGTGCTGTGGGTCCATGCAGTGCCAGGGGTTGACCCAGCTGCGTGGTAGACAATTACAGTAACTGCTGTACTATCTTCCAAACCCTTTAAAAAATAAAAAGAAGGGCCCGGAGAGATAGCACAGCGGCATTTGCCTTGCAAGCAGCCGATCCAGGACCAAAGGTGGTTGGTTCAAATCCCGGTGTCCTATATGGCTCTCCCCCCCCCCCCCCCCCCCCCCCCCGTGCCTGCCAGGAGCTATTTCTGAGCAGACAGCCAGGAGTGATCCCTGAGCACTGCCAGGTGTGGCCCAAAAATCAAAAAAGAAATAAATAAAATAAAAATAAATAAAAATAAAAGGACAGAATTGGAGATCACCTATAGGAGACAAAAATTACCATGCTTGTGTTGCATGTGGCTGACATCAGTTTGAATAAACTATTGTCTAAACATCATAACTACTGGTAGTTATGGTGGAAGACATAGGACATGGATGGAGGTAGGATTTGCTCTTTTACTTCAGAGCTGGAGTTTGTCGCTTTACTACATTGTCTCCTTTAACCTCAGTCATAAGCTGTCCATTCCTACAAGATATATTTTGAGCTCTGTCACTTTCCTATAACTCATCTTGAACTGTGGCAAATGTTACTGTAGTAACAAGTAGCTCACCTGGATTTCAGATAAAACTGGTCTTTAGAGGCTGGAATGATAGCACTGCACGGTAGGTAGGACACTTGCCTTGCATGTGACTGACTGAGGTTTGGTCCTCAGCATCCCATATGGTTCCCTGAGCCCCACAAGGATGGATTCCTGAGTGCAGAGCAAGGAATAACTTTTGAACATCATCAGGTGTTGCTAAAAAATAAAAAAATAAAAATAAGAACTGGTTTCTGTTTAAGTTGGTGCAAAGAATCTGGGAAGAGGCTATTGAACTATACTGGAGGAACATTTTGTTTTGGGATCATACCCAGTATTTCTCAGGGCTTACTCCTGTGATTACTTGTATGCAAGGCAAGCACTTCCAGCTGCTGTCTTCTCTCTCTGGCCCCTCATTAAAGTGTCTTAGGTGAATTTTAGCTTTTCACTTTGTCAAATTCAAGATCTAGCACTGAAGCTTGAAGGTTACAGCATGGATCTGATAAGGACTTGTTGAGCACATATTGATAGAGTATCTATAGCTTCATCAAATGGGTGACAAATTAGGTGCCTG
The DNA here is from genome assembly GCF_024139225.1 of Suncus etruscus. Classification (NCBI taxonomy): domain Eukaryota; kingdom Metazoa; phylum Chordata; class Mammalia; order Eulipotyphla; family Soricidae; genus Suncus; species Suncus etruscus. Next base: position 94,270,323 of record NC_064853.1, read on the forward strand.
TAGAACTCCTTAGAAAAAGATTTCTACTTACTGGGGTGATTAGCAACATTGACAGATGGAGATGCTTTCCCAAGTAGTAGGCCAAAGCTATGGTACAGCATGAAGGGCTATGGATTATAGAAGGTCAGGTGCTGCTCTTGCCTGTGGCTGACCCTCATATATGATCCCTCAAATGCAGAGTCAGAAGTAAGCCCTGAACATCACTGAGTGTGGCCCAAACACAGTAATAAAAGCATCAAACATCAAATTTAAATATGTTAGGCTTTTTACCCTTAAGAATCCCTTTTAAGTATCAGTAAGAGGGCCATGAGAGATAGCTTAAGTGGTAGAGCATATATCAAGCATACGTGAGTCTCCTGGTCCAATCCATAATACCACATGGCCCCAGAGGATCACTAAATGTCATCCTGGTGACCTCAAGCATCACTGGGAGAGGCCCATTAAGAACAAAACATTGGGGCCGGAGATATAGCACAGTGGTAGGGCATTTGCCTTACATGCTGCCGACCCTGGAGGGACCCAGTTCAATTCTTGGTTTGATTCCCAGCACTCATGTGGTCCCCAGCCTGCCAGGGGCGATTTCTGAGTGCAGATCTAGGAGTGACCCCTTAGCACCGCTGTGTATGGCGCAACAACCAGTCAATTAATCAATAAATATGATTTAAAAGAAAGAATTTTAAAAAAAGTTAAGGCCTTTATCTTGGAAGCTGGGTTCAATCCTGGACACTGCCAAAGTACCTTGCTAGTCTCTTGCTGTCCTGACAAACAAGTGCTAGTAAAGGAATTCTCCCCACAGCCACCACTCCCCAAGAAATATTTGGGAGGGGGGGGCGCCAGAGAGATAGCACAGTGGCGTTTGCCTTGCAAGCAGCCAATCCAGAGCCTAAGGTGGTTGGTTCAAATCCCGGTGTCCCTGTGCCTGCCAAGAGGAGCTATTTCTTTTTTGTTTTTTGTTTTGGGGCCACACCCAGCGGTGCTCAGGGGTTACTCCTGGCTGTCTGCTCAGAAATAGCTCCTGGCAGGCACGGGGGACCATATGGGACACTGGGATTCGAACCAACCACCTTTGATCCTGGATCGGCTGCTTGCAAGGCAAACGCCACTGTGCTATCTCTCCGGGCCCAAGAGGAGCTATTTCTAAGTAGATAGCCAGGAGTAACCCCTGAGCACCGCCGGATGTGGCCCAAAAACCAAAAAAAAAAAATTTGTAGTAGGAAAGTAGAAGGTGAGTAAATGAATTTGGGGGCAATAGGGAAAAAAAATTTTTTTTTCAAAAAATAATGGAATAGGAGCGGGAAAGATAGCATGGAGGTAAGGCGTTTGCCTTTCATGCAGAAGGTCGAGGGTTCGAATCTCGGCATCCCACATGGTCCCCTGTGCCTGCCAGGAGCGATTTTTGAGCATAGAGCCAGGAATAACCCCCGGGGCACTGCCAGATGTGAGCCAAAAACTAAATAATAATAATAATAATAATAATAATAACAATAATAATAATGGAATAAGGGTCAAAGCAGTGGTGCAAGCGGTAAGGCATCTGCTTTGTTCGCATTAGCCTAGGACGGACTGCGGTTCAATCCCCCAGTGTCCCATTTGGTCCACCCAGGAGCGATTTCTGAGCACATAGCCAGGAATAACCCCTGAGCATCACCAGGTATAGTCAGAAACCAAATAATAATAATGGCAGAAAAGAGCAGAATGAGGTAGATTCTATCTGCCAAGGGATTATTAGCAAGAAGTAAGCCTTTTGAATCAGAAATACTTAGTAGGAGGCCGGAGAGATAGCATAGAGGTAAGGTGTTTACCTTGCGTGCAGAAAGTCGGTGGTTCAAATCTGGGCATCCCATATGGTCCCCTGAACCTGCCAGGAGCGATTTCTGAGCCTGGAGCCAGGAGTGACCCCTGAGCGCTGCCGGGTGTGACCCCACCCCCCAAAAAATAAATAACTTAGTAGATGTGGGAAAAACTGAGAACTAGGGGTAGAGAAATCAAAAAATCCAAGGAGATGACTTTGCTTGTGGGATCCTTGTACCCCATCCCCAGCACCATATGGTTCCCCAAGCACCAGCAACATAGGGTATGGCCAAAAAAAAGGAAAATGAAAGAAAAGCCCAAGAGATGGCAGTCTCCATAGGAGTTAAGGGATTACTCGTAATTTTTGCTTGTTGGAAGAACTTGAAGGACAAAAAGGTGTAGGCAGTGGTACGATTAGCTGGTGCCTTGAAGACGATGAAGATATGACACTTACCAAGGTGGACAGGCATGATTATTGGGCCACCAAAGACAATTATGAAAAACAGAATAAGGGGGGCCGGAGAGATAGCATGGATGGCGTTTGCCTTCCATGCAGAAGGACGGTGGTTCGAATTCCGGCATCCCACATGGTCCCCCGAGCCTGCCGGGGACAATTTCTAAGCGTAGAGTCAGAAGTAGCCCCTGAACACAGCTGGGTGTGACCCCCCCAAAAAAAAGAAAAAGAAAATAAAAACAATATGGGGCTGGAGAGATAGCATGGAGGTAAGGCATTTGCCTTGCATGCAGAAGGTTGGTGGTTCAAACCCCAGAATCCCATATGGTCCCCCGAGCCTGCCAGGAGCGATTTCTGAGCATAGAGCCAAGAGGAACCCCTGAGCACTGCCGGGTGTGATCCAAAAAAAGAAAGTAAGAAAAACAGAATATATAGGCTGAAAGTAGAATGTGGACCTAAATACCCAGAAGCTCCTCCATCAATTATATTTGTAACCAAAATTAATATGAATATGAATAGAATAAATAATTTAGTGGAATGGTTGATCCATGAAGCATACTAGTGTTAGCAAAATGGCAAAATTTATATAGCACTAAAGTTGTACTTCAAGAGCTAAGGTGTCTAATGATGTCCAAAGAAAATATGAAGCTTCCACAGCCACCAGAAGGATAAGCATACAATAATTAATTTTAATGGATCTCAAACTTGTCTTAAATCAACAACCTTCTACTCATGTTAATGTCTTGATTAAATATCACAATGCAAAATACCCACACATTAAGTAAAAGAATTCCAGCTGGCAAAACATGACCTGGATATTTATAAGAATATACATATATGGGGCTGAAGAGGTGGCGCTAGAGGTAAGGTGTCTGTCTTGCAAGCGCTAGCCAAGGAAGGACCGTGGTTCGATCCCCTGGCGTCCCATATTGTCCCCCCAAGCCAGGGGCAATTTCTGAGTGCTTAGCCAGGAATAATCCCTGAGCATCAAACGGGTGTGATATATGTGATATATGGGGTGGAGCAGTAAGGCGTCTCTCTGCCTTGACAGTACTAGCCTAGGACAGACCTCAGTTCGATCCCCCAGCATCCCATAGGGTCAGTCCCCAAGCCAGGGGCGATTTCTGAGAGCATAGCCAGAAGTAACCCCCGAGTGTCACTGAGTGTGGCCAAAAATAAATAAAATAAAATAAAGAATATACACACACACACACACACACACACACACACACACACACACACACACTGTTTTCAAGTAACAGGAGGAAAATGCATCACTTTTTTCTTTTGCTATGGCATTGTTATTTAGGCATAAACCTGGAGTGCTCAAATATGGAATTCAGGGGTCTGGAGAGATAGCATGGAAATAAGAAGTTAGCCTTTCATGCAGAAGGTCAGTAATTCAAATCCTGGCATCCCCCCATATGGTCCCCCGAGCCTGCCAGGAGCAATTTCTGAGCATAGAGCCAGGAGTAATTTCTGAGCACTGCCGGGTGTGACCCAAAAACCAATATATATATATATATATATATATATATATATATATATATATATATGTATATGTATGTATGTATATGTATATATATATAATTCAGGGGGCTAGAGAGATAGCATGGAGGTAAGGCATTTGCCTTGCATGCAGGAGGTCAGTGGTTTGAATCCCGGCATCCCATATGGTCCCCCGAGCCTGCCAGGAGCGATTTCTGAGCCTAGAGCCAGGAGTAACCCCTGAGCACTGCCAGATGCGACCCAAAAACAAACAAACAAACAAATATATATATGGAATTCAGGTTTTCAAGATGAAAGCATGGTGAGAAGTCAGATAGCTGTGGCAGCATGTATGTTTCTGAAAAGTTAGTCATTCCAGAAGAAAATCATAAAATGCATACTTTGGGGCGAGAGAGATAGCATGGAGGTAGTGTGTTTGCCTTGCATGCAGAAAGAAGGTTGGTGGTTCAAATCCCAGCATCCCATATGGTCCCCCAAGCCTGCCAGGAGTGATTTTTGAGCGTAGAGCCAGGAGGAACCCCTGAACGCTGCCAGGTGTGACCCAAAAAACAAACAAACAATCAAATAAATAAATAAAATGCATACTTTATCCATCTTAGTGAAAGCTAAAGTATCATGTAAAATGAATATTGTCACAAATTGTGTTGTTTTAAAACAGTATGGGTGCTGATAAGTAGTGTTATCAAAAATAAGTTCAGGATTGTTTTGATATCTGTATCATTTTAAAAAATGTTGTAGGGATGTCAATGAATTTCTGTTAAAAGCTGTTCTTATGTATTACATGTAATAGACATGGTAAATACTTGTTTACAGTCTTTGACAAACTATGCATATAAGTTTAAGTGAAATCAACAAAAAGGAAATAGGTGTATGGCAATGTGATTTTAAAATTAAATTTAGTCTTGAAATGTAAATAAAATGTGGAATATATCACAGATGGAAGGGAGAGGGGGGAGAGAGAGAGAGAAAGAAAAGCCCAAAAGGTCCAGAGAGATGGTTGAACAGCATGCAGAAGGCCTAGCCTCAATCTCCAGCACCACATGTTCATCCAAGGCTTGACGTAGGGAGATCCATGACCAAAAAACCAACCATGTGCCCCCTCCCATACATCATCCAACCTCATCCAATTGAATAACTATCCATCCCTACTCTACTGCAGGAAAGGGTTTAGTCTGGAGAAACAATGAATATTTTAGAAGGTTTCCTAAACCAGAGGTCAGGAGTTTCCAGACTGACCCAGAATCCGTGAGTGCCCAGCATAAGGAAGGAAAAAGCCCATTGAATGAATGAGAATAGCTTGGGAGATGGTTCAAAGGGCTAGAGCAATGCTCTATGTGAGTGCTCAAAACTATTCCTGGTTTGTGCTCATGAGATACCTGGTGCTGCTCAAGGGACCATATGTGGTGCCAGGAATCCAACTAGAGCAGGTTACATGCAAGACAAGTGTCTTATTTTTAGTATATCAGGCCTAATTTGGGTGTGGGGTCACACCTGGCGGTAGTCATGGTTTATTCTTGACTCTTTGCTCAAGGTTCACTCCTGGTAGACCACAAGGAATGCTGTTGGCTTACAACTTAGAACTTGGTTTCACCCAAAACAAAGATCATCCCTGGTTTTTTTTTTTTTTATCTGTTTCTTTACAATTTGGTTTTACCCAAAATATATTTTTCTATTTATCATATTTTACAAGTCTCAAGCAAACCTGGGCAAGACTGGTTCAGGATAGGCTTTCTGTCCTTACTCTCTGCCCAAAGGTGGTCTCTGTACTCAGTAAAAATTGCAGTTATAGGGCCCGGAGAGATAGCACAGTGGAGTTTGCCTTGCAAACAGCCGATCCAGGACCAAAGGTGGTTGGTTCGAATCCCGGTGTCCCATATGGTCCCCCGTGCCTGCCAGGAGCTATTTCTGAGCAGATAGCCAGGAGTAACCCCTGAGCACCGCCAGGTGTGACCCAAAAAAAAAAAATTGCAGTTATAGCAGGCAACACTGTGTGTATGTGTGTGTGTGTGTGTGTGTGTCTGTCTGTCTGTCTGTCTCTCTTTTTTTCTCTCTTTCCCTACCCCCTCTACCAGATTGACAAGACAGATTGCTACTTGACCACACATATCTTTCTTTTTTGTTTGTTGGTTTGTTTTTGAGTCACACCCAGCAGCGCTCAGGTGTTACTCCTGGTTCTACGCTCAGAAATCGCTCTTGGCAGGCATAGGGGACCATATGGGATGTGGGGATTCGAACTGCTGTCCTTCTGCATGGAAGGCAAACGCCTTACTTCCAGGCTAGCTCTCTGGCCCCACACATATCTTTCTCAGCTTTGTTTGGATTATTTCCTGTAGTGACCTTTGTTCCAAACCCATCTTCCCTAGTAGAAATATGGCATTTGGGGCCATTACATGTGGTACTCTAACAGAGACCCAAGAAGACCCTAACCAGGTGAGAGACATGACCCTCAGGTGAATCATCACTATGATGCAGTCCCTCGAGAAGGATTGAATGTGCCATGCCTTTCACCAGAACATCAATGCACAATACTGTCCTTCTGAACTGTTTCATATTGTTCTGGTCCATATACCTACATTTCTCATTCTGGACTGTACATGAAAGGCTCCCTGGAGATTCTCCCACACACAATACCCAAGAGGGGAAGGGCGCCTTCCCAGTGGTGATGAGTTCTTGATCTAAGGGCCTTCCCAGAGATGATAATATGTCATTCACTACTGGCATCAAACCAGAGAAAGACCCATCTCCTAAGGATGATGAGCTGGCTACCGCCTCTGCAGGCTCAGAGTCTGAAAACAGCTCAACCAGAGATACCCCTGTGCCCCAAGCCCTGAGTAAGGTGGACAAGCCAATGCTGTTAATTCAAGTTCTGGGCACTGTCAAATGATTCAATGTCCAGAATGGTTTACAGATTCATCAACAGATTGACACTAAAGAGGATGCCTTTGTTCACTGGACAGCTATTAAGAGAAACAATCCCAGAAAGATTTTGCATAGCATTGGAGGTGGAGACTGTGAAGTTTGATATGAAAGGAGAGAGTGGTACAGAAGCTGCTAATGTATCCAGACCTGAGAGGTGCCAGTAAAAGGTAGCCACTGTGCTCCCAATTGGCATAGGTTTTGTTGATTCATCCCCCTGCCTTGATCAGCTGCTCCACCACCCATGATGATAGAGACCCCCTCAGACAGACAGAGCAGGCAGGCAGTGAAGAGAGAGTTGAAGACTCTGGGGCAGCATCCCAGACGCCAATGCCCACCGCCTTTCTTCTACCAAATGCAATTTGTATGAAAACCTTGCCCCCTCACCCTGCAGTAGCTTATCAATTTCACTGGTGGGGTAGAAACCAAAGAGTCAGCCCCATTGGAGGGAGACCAACAGCAGGGAAATGAGCAGGTCCCCCCATCCAGGTACCAAAGGCCTTTTCAGCCCAGGCAACCTCAACAGCCTACCAGAGAAGGTGGAGATGGAGAAACCAAGCCCAGTCAAAACCCAACTGAGAAGCTGCTTTTAGAACCTCCTGCACCTGGGTCACTTCCAAAATTAACTTTCCTCTAGATCACTCTCTTGATCCTATTTGAATCAGTCATTATATTGCTGATTTAACTGTGTGTTCTACCTGTATAGATCTTAATAGATACTGTTTTGTTCTTTGCCCCCACTGCAAACAAATAATTTTGTATCTAACTCTAATGGTTTAATATTAGTTTGTATAGTTCCAGGGACAAGCATAATGTTATTAAATTTTTTTTTTTTTTGGTTTTTGGGCCACACCCAGCGGTGCTCAGGGGTTATTCCTGGCTGTCTGTTCAGAAATAGCTCCTGGCAGGCACGGTGGGACCACATGGGACACCGGGATTCGAACCAACCACCTTTGGTCCTGGATCAGCTGCTTGCAAGGCAAATACTGCTGTGCTATCTCTCTGGGCCCATAGATTTTTTTTTTTTTTAAGTGGTTTTGGCTAGCCTAGTGAATGTTTCCCAATTGCTATGATACTTGATTGTGTATATCATTTAGCAAATTCTCAAATTATTTTTCTTGCTTTCTCACTCTTCTTTTGTATTTGGGCCACACCCAGCGGTGCTCAAGGGTTACTCCTGGCTTTGTGCTCAGAAATTGCTTCTGGCAGCCTCGGGGACCATATGGGATGAAAGGGATCAAACCTGGATCCATCCTGGGTCGGCAACAAGCAAGGCAAATAAATGCCCTACTGTTGTGCTATAACTGTGGCCCCTTTAGTAACTTACTTCAAATTAAGCATATCTGCAGAAAGGTTCTTATATTTATGTTCAGAGGAGTCTATGAAAAATGTTATGATAAGGGCTGGGGAGATAGCATGGACATAGGGCATTTGCTTTGCATGCAGAATGACGGTGGTTCGAATCCTGGCATCCCATATGGTCCCCCGAGCCTGCCAGGAGCGATTTCTGAGCATTAGAACCAGGAGTAACACCTGAGCCCTGCCGGGTATGACCTCCAAAAAATAAAAAAAATAAAAAAAAAAAAACGTTGTGATATGTATAAGACAAGGATATGGAAAAATCTGATTGCTTTGAGAATGCTGTGTACACACTGTAACCTATGATGCTTTCACAGCCAAGTCTATCCTCACTAACAGTGCTTCCTAGAAATTAGAAACTAGTTTAAACTAGTTTAAAATTTACTCACTACTATACTTGCCACTAAAGGGGATTTCCCCCCCCCCACTTTATTCCCCCAACTTTTACTGTCTGTGCAAATTAACAGTCACTTTTCCAACTCCTTTCTGGGGCTTCCCACCTCTTGCAGAGAACAGACCTGTGTAGCCCTTCTCAATTTTTTTTTAACAGAAAAAGGTGAATTTTGGGGCTAAAGCAATAGCACAGCAGTAGGGCATTTGCCTTGCATGCGGTCAACCCCGGATGGTCCCAGGTTTGATTCCCAAAATCCCATATGTCCCCTGAGTCTGCCAGAAGAGATTTCTGAACACAAAGCCAGGAGTAGCCCCTGAGCACTGCCAGGTGTGACACAAAGCCCCCCCAAAAGGGTGAATTGTTGGTACACCCTTGTTTTTACCCAAAACAAAGGTGGTCCTCATCTTCCTCTTTCCATTCACTAGTTCCTTTGATATGTAAAAGTCCATCTAGACTTAATTAGCTTAACAGGTACTTTTGTCTCTCACTTGACCCTCCCCTCCCTGTTTGGTGATTTGGATTGGTAAATAAAGAGAGTTTTGGTTTGGTGGGCAAGACACCACAAGGCTAGAAGCACCCAACTTCATGTTTTTCTCCGTCATGACTATCTTGGTTTATTCCCTCTGTGACCCTGCTTCAGACCTGCTCACCTGGGATTGAAAATATGGCAACGGGTCAGAGAGATAATATGGAGGTAGGGCATTTGCCTTGCATACAGAAGGATGGTGGTTCAAATCCCAGCATCCCATATGGTCCCCCCCACCCCCGAGCCTGCCAGGAGCAATTTCTGTGCACAGAGCAAGGAGTAATCCCTGAGCACTGCAGGGTGTGACATAAGGAAGGAAGGAAGGGAGGGAGGAAGGAAGGAAGGAAGGAAGGAAGGAAGGAAGGAAGGAAGGAAGGAAGGAAGGAAGGAAGGAAGGAAGGAGGAAGGAGGGAGGGAGGGAGGGAGGAAGGAAGGAAGGAGGGGGGAGGGAGGAGGGAGGAGGAAGGAAGGAGGAAGGAGGGAGGAGGGAGGAAGGAAGGAAGGAGGGAAGGAGGGAGGGAGGAAGGAAGGAAGGAAGGAGGGAGGGAGGGAGGAGGAAGGAAGGAAGAAGGGAGGGAGGAAGGAAGGAAGGAAGGAGGGAGGGAGGAAGGAAGGAAGGAGGGAAGGAGGGAGGGAGGGAGGGAGGAAGGAAGGAAGGAAGGAAGGAGGGAGGGAGGGAGGAAGGAAGGAAGGAGGGAGGGAGGGAGGTAGGAAGGAAGGAAGGAAGGAAGGAGGGAGGGAGGGGGAGGAAGGAAGGAGGAGGGAGGGAGGGAGGAAGGAGGGAGGGAGGAAGGAAGGAAGGAAGGAGGGAGGGAGGAAGGAAGGAAGGAGAGAAGGAGGGAGGGAGGAAGGAAGGAAGGAAAGAAGGAAGGAAGGAAGGAAGGAGGAAAGGAGGGAGGGAGGAAGGAGGGAAGGAGGGAGGGAGGAAGGAAGGAAGGAAGGAGGGAGGGAGGGAGGGAGGGAGGGAGGAAGGAAGGAAGGAAGGAGGGAGGGAGGAAGGAAGGAAGGAAGGAGGGAGGGAGGGAGGGAGGAAGGAAGGAGGGAAGGAGGGAGGGAGGGAGGGAGGGAGGAAGGAAGGAGGGAGGGAGGGAGGGAGGAAGGAAAGGAGGAAGGAAGGGAGGGAGGGAGGGAGGAAGGAAGGAGGGAGGGAGGGAGGGAGGGAGGAAGGAAAGAAGGAGGAAGGAAGGAAGGAGGGAAGGAGGGAGGGAGGGAGGGAGGAAGGAAGGAGGAAGGAAGGGAGGGAGGGAGGGAGGGAGGAAGGAAAGAAGGAAGGAGGGAAGGAGGGAGGGAGGAAGGAAGGAAGGAAGGAGGGAGGGAGGGAGGGAGGAAGGAAGGAGGGAAGGAGGGAGAAAGGAAGGAAGGAAGGAAGGAAGGAGGAAGGAAGGAAGGAAGGAAGGAAAAGAAAATATGACACACATAGGGCATTTTCACAAGACATCAAGGATGAACCGTGTCAGCCATGTGCAAGTGCTCTATTTGTTGTACTATCTCTCCTGGCCTATCCTCCTAATTTTTTTCAGTATTCTGTATACCTATTTTGTTTCCTCAAGACCATTTCTCCCTTCACTTATTCATTTTATCATTTGATAAAATAATAAATCATTCTATCATCCTATCATTTCTGCCTCGATTTTACTATTTTAAAACATTTGGGAGAAAGGTGGACGAGTAATAAATTCATCCACCAAATATTTTTTTGTTTTTGTTTTTGGGTCATACCTGGTAGTGCTTAGGGGTTACTCTGGTTCTGTGCTCAGAAATTGCTCCTGTCAGGCATAGGGGACCATATGGGATGCTGGGATTCAAACAACCTGATTAGCTGTGTGCAAGGCAAACACCCTACTACTGTGCTATCTCTCTGGCCCCCCACCAAATAGTTTAAATCAATAACTAACATCCAGAATGCATCCTATATGAAGCCTAATAATAAGCCCTGTACATGGTCAGGTGTAAGATGTAAGGAGTAAAATGCAATTAACCCCAAACAAAGGTGTTTCCCCCAACTTCCTTTTTCATTAAACCTCTCCCTTTGATTTGTAAAAGCCCACTTTTTAGGTACTTTGGTCTTACTCTTGACCTTCCTCTTCCTGGTAGATGGGTATTGATATAATAAAAAGAAAGTGTTAGTTTTGACTTGGTGCTCAGAGACAGCACGAGGAAGAAGCCACTATTAATAGCTCTGACTTTTTGACTTTCCTGACTGGCTTGGTGTAGTATTTTTTTGCCACTACCCTGCTTCTTCAGACCTGCATAGGGTTAGAAATACAGTGCCTCACAACTCATGGATTTTTATTTTACAGACAGGGAGATAATAGAGGGACTAGAGTGTTTGCCTTGCACACAGACAACCCTGGTCTGTCCTCAACACTGCATATGGAGGGCCGGAGAGATAGTATGGAGGTTAAGGCGTTTACCTTGCATGCAGAGGATCGTTGGTTCGAATCCCGGCATCCCATATGGTCCCCTGAGCGGGCCAGGAGCCATTTCTGAGCTTAAAGCCAGTAGTAACCCCTGAGCACTACCGGGTGTGACCCAAAAACAAAACAAAATAAAAAACAAAAAAACAAACCCCCCAAAAAAACAAACCCCACTGCATATGGTCCTCTGGTGGGGTTTGGGTGCCAGGGATCAAACCTGGCTCAGCCATGTGCAAGGAAAATGCCCTATCCACTCAACTATCATTCCTGTCCCGATTTTAAAACATTGGGGGGGGGGGCAGAGCGGTGGCACTAGAGATAAAGCATCTGCCTTGCAAGCGCTAGCCTAGAACTGACCACAGTGCATAGCCAGAGTAACCCCTGAGCGTCAACAGGTGTGGCCCAAAGCAAAAACAAAACCAAAAAACAAACAAAAAACATTTGGGGGGATGGTGGACGAGTAATAAATTCATCCACCAAATAGTTTAAATCAGGGTTCTCAAACTCGCGGCCCGCGGCCGGCTTTCAAATATCGCAGTATTCTCGATTATTCGCTTACCGAATAATCGCAATAAAAATCGCATTAGTAAGAAAAAATCGCATTAAATATTCACATACCCCGAGCAGTTCCGTTCGGGGTATGCAAATGTTTAATGCGATTTTGTTTCTTACTAATGCGATTTTCGGTAAGCGAATAATCGCGAATACTTTGTGCCTAGCGCAGACGTCATTTCCGCTGCTCCTGCCCCCTCTCCCTTGCATTATTGGAGGCCTAAAGGAGAGAAGGGAGAGAAAGGAGAGAAGTTTATTACAGAATTAGATTTTGTCAGGCCTTCATCATGACTTCATCAAAGCCTGCAGTGAAGAGAAAGATTGATGACGAGCACAGACAATTTCAGGAAAAGTGGGAGACGCAGTATTTCTTTGTTGAGCACAGGGGCACCCCCACATGTCTTATTTGCTCAGAGAAAGTTGCAGTGCACAAGGAATACAACTTGAAACACCATTATTCAACTAAACATGCTGAGGAATGTGCAAAATATCAAGGAAATGAGAGAGCCAAGTGGGTTGCCAGTCTTAAAGCATGTCTAATGAGTCAACAAGATTTCTTCAAGAAAGCAACCAAAGAGAATGTTGCATCAGTCAAAGCTAGTTACATGGTTAGTGAGATGATTGCTAAGGCAGAGAAACCATTCACAGAAGGAGAGTTTGTTTAAAAAAAAAATGTATGTTACAGGCTGCAAGTATTATCTGTCCGGAAAAGAAAGGTCAGTTTAGCAAAATCAGCCTTTCTGCCAACACTGTGGCAGAGTGCATTTCTGACATGTCAAGTGACATTTATCATCAACTGTGTGAGAAAGCCAAATGTTTTGATGCATACTCAGTTGCTTTTGATGAGGGCACAGATATAACAGACACTGCGCAGCTCACAATTTATGTCCGTGGTGTTGATTGTAATTTTGAATTGACAGAGGAGTTGCTCACAATAATTCCAATGCATGGCCAGACCACCGCTAATGAGATATTTCAGCATCTGTGTGATGCCATTGAGAATGCAGGTTTGCCATGGAAGATGTTTGTTGGAATAATAACTGATGGAGCGCCATCGATGACAGGGAGGAAAAATGGACTGGTGGCACTTGTTCAAAAAAACTTGAAGAGGAGGGTGTAGAGAAGGCCATTGATCTTCACTCATTATCCATCAGCAGGCCCTTTGCAGTAAATACCTGCCGTGTGATAATGTGATGTCTGTTGTTGTGAAATACATCAACCAAATCAGATCCAGGGGCTTAAAGCACTTAAAGTGCTTTTTTTTTTAGAGGAAATGGAGTCAGAATATGGAGATGTGCTCTATCACCAAGGTACTTTGGCTCAGCAGGGGAAATGTCCTAAAAAGATTTTTTGAGTTGAGAGAAGAAGTGAAAGCCTTCATGAAGAAGGATGGGAATGCTGTTTCTGAGTTGAGTGATCACAAATGGCTCATGGACTTAGCTTTTCTTGTTAACATCACACATAAGCTGAATGTACTAAACAAGATGTTACAAGGCCCAGGGCAGCTTATCAGTGCTGCCTATGACAACATGAGAGCATTCTCCACAAAACTTGTGTTATGGAAATCCCAGCTCTCTCAGGCAAACCTTTGCCATTACCCAGCACGCAAGGAACTTGTGGATGCAGGCATACCATTCAGTGGTGAGAAATATGTTGATGCTATTTTTAAGCTAGAGAAGGAATTTGATCACAGATTTGCAGACTTCAAAAAGCACAGAGCCACTTTCCAAATTTTTGTGGACCCCTTTTCCTTTGATGTGCAAGATGCCCCTCCTGTACTTCAAATGGAGCTCATTGACCTGCAATGCAACTCTGATCTCAAAGCCAAGTTCAGGGAGATTAGTGGAAAAGCAGACATGCATGGGCAATTTTTTAGAGAATTGCCCCCAGCTTCCCTGAGCTTTCCCAAATGTTAAAGCGCACCATGTGCCTTTTTGGGAGCACTATTTGTGTGAAAAGTTATTCTCCACATTGAACTTCAATAAGTCAAAGTACAGGTCTAGACTTAATGATGATCATCTTCAAGCCATACTGAGGGTCTCAACTCTTCCTCTCTAAAGCTAAATGTGGTTCAGATTTGTGAGAAGAACCACTGTCAAATCTCTGGCAGCAAGGAATAGGCAAAAGATGCCATGTTCAGAAGAACTGTTCATGATCTTCACTCAATGTTCTATTCATGTTCAGAAGAAATAATTAGAACTGTTAATAATGACGCTTGAGGACTTTTTCTTTTTGTGAAATCCCTTATGCGGCCCTACCTCATTCTGACTTTGCCTCCTGTGGCCCTAGGTAAATTGAGTTTGAGACCCCTGGTTTAAATCAATAACCAACATTCAGAATGCATAAATCAAATAATATAAAGTAAAAAGCATCCTAGGAGTAAGAGGAAAATGAGACAGGGACTAATGTGCCTGTATATATTTGACTGAAGACACACATCTCATGAATAAAATGAGGAAGGACATGGGATAAAAGCATACCAGATGGGACCAAGGATGAAGCTCAGCAGTAGAACACATGTTTAGCATGTATGAAGCCCTGGTTTGATTCCCCAGATCATAAATCACAACAACAAAAAAGCCAACAAGAAACTGTTCTGGGGGCTGGAGTGATAGCACAGCCATAGGGCATTTGCCTTGTTCGTGGCTGACCCAGGACAGATGTTGGTTCGAATCCCAGTATCTCATTTGATCCCCCATGCCTGCTAGGAGCGATTTCTGAATGCAGAGTCAGGAACAACTCCTGAATGCCACTAGGGGTGACCCCCCCCAAAAAAAAATAAATGAAAGAAAGAAACTGTTCTAGGACTTAAAACAGGTAGATTTACTGGAGTGAAAGTTTTTACCTGTAGGCTGGAGAAACAGCACAAGGAGCTGAGCACATGCTTTGCATGAGGATCCCTTGCATCACAGCGTATGCCCAACACCTCTGAGAGCAACCCCCAAGCACAGAGTGAGGAGTAGCTACTAAAAATCGTCAGGAGGGCCTGGAGAGATAGCACAGCAGCGTTTGCCTTGCAAGCAGCCGATCCAGGACCAAAGGTGGTTGGTTCGAATCCCGGTGTCCCATATGGTCCCCCGTGCCTGCCAGGAGCTATTTCTGAGCAGACAGCCAGGAGTAACAACTGAGCACCGCTGGGTATGGCCCAAAAACCAAAAAAGAAAAAAAATATCGTCAGGTATGACCCAAAAAAGGGGACTGGAGAGTTAGTATAGGGAAAAGGTGTTTTCTCCTTGCATGTGCTCAACCCAAATTTGAGACCTAGAACCACATGTGGCCCCTGAATTACACTAGGAGTGGTACCTGAGCACTGAGCCAGGAGAAAGCTCTGAGCACTGTCAGAGGTAGCCCCAAAAGAAAAAAAAAAGGGCAGGACATAATGAAATAAAAGGCAGTGGTAGATACAAATTAGATTGTAAATGGCTTAGAAAACCATGCTAAGAAATTTTGTAACTCATTAGAAAATGTGCCAAGGAGGCAACTTTTGAAATGATAATTTGGCAATAGTGTAAAATTGGGCCCACACTTTATTTATTTATTTTAGTTTTTGGGTCACACCCGGCAGCGCTCAGGGGTTACTCCTGGCTCTATGCTCAGAAATAGTTCCTTGCAGGTTCAGGGAACCATATGGGATGCCGGGATTCGAACCATCGTCCTGCTGCATGCAAGGCAAATGCCTTACCTCCATGCTATCTCTCTGGCCCCGGGCCCACACTTTTTAATGTGACCTAAACCTACTTGTATAATTTGATTCCAGGTTACCTTTCCAGTCTCCTGGACCATTTTCCCTGAAGCTAACTTGTTTCTCAGATTTGCAGTGTTCAGCCTTGAGTCTTTCTTTATATTTGGTGGTGTCCTCTGTTTGGAGTGCTGTTCCTTGGATCAAATCTGAGAACCTCTTCCTTTATTCGAGGTCTTTTACAGTGGGAGGGGGGTTTGGAGAGGTAATGGTGCTGTGCACTAATCCTGGCTTTGCTCTTGCTCATGAGGGTCGCTCCCAAAGGTGTTCTGAGGGCCATGAGTTGCCTAGTGTGATCCCCAGTTCTAAACTTTAGCTTTAGTGCAAAGCTTTCTCTGATCAACTATAATACACTTTCTCCTGCTATCTTTTGGGTTTGTTTTGTTTTGTTTTAGCTGCACACTCTTCAGTGCTTCAGGTTACTGTAGGTGATGGGGGATGAAATCCAAGCCTCCCCACCTCACATACAGCATAGACCTTTGAGCTATCTTTCTGGCCTTCTCCTGTTATCCTTCTCATAGCATTTGTCTTTCTGAAGCTATCTACAAGCTGGTATACCTGATACCAGATGAGTTGAAGTCCTGAGGACTGCCTTGTCTGTCTTATTTTTACTGTATCTTGTGTCTTGCACGTAATTGGCTCTATGTATTTATTAAATGAATGAAAAACTAAGGGGTGAGGGGAGCTGTTGGGAACAGATTTTACTTAGTATTAGCCCATCATGCATCATTCTTTTCTTTCTTTTCTAGTGCCAAGGATCCATCCCAGGGCCTCACACAAAGCAAGTCAAATGCTCCACTGCTAAGCTAAACTCCCACCTGCTTCCATATCCTCGAACACACTCTTCTCTCAACCCACAACCCTCTTATTTTATTTGGGTGTTAGCAGGGCACACCCGTGCAATGCTCAGGGATCACTGCTGATGGTGGTGTTGGGAGACCTTATGCAGTGACCTGGGGATCTAGGGGTCAGCTACATGCAAGGCAAGCAAGTATCTTAACCCCTGTAAGCAAGTGTCTCAATCCATTTAAGTCTTGCAACTAAGTGTCAAGGTTATAAGAAGGAATTAGAATAGATCCCATTCTGTCCTCCAAGAGAGTTCAGGACCGCTGCTTTGCACGGGCCGGCCGATGTAGTAGTTCAATCTCTGGCATCCCATATGGTTCCCCTAACCGGACCTGCCAGGAGTGATTTCTGAGCGTAGAGCAGAGAGTAACCCCTGAGCACCTCTGGGTGTGGTTCCCCAAACTTAGTAACTAACTAAATAAAGAGTTGACTTTAGTTAACTCAGTGATAGCGGCAAAGTTTCTGCAGGACCTAATAGGACCAGCCTTGTGTCCCAACTCTCTGAACACACACACACACACATACACTTTGGCCAAAATCACACACACACCCACACATACACTTTGGCCAAAATCACACACACACACAGACACAAAATCACACACACGGGGCCGGGCGGTGGCGCTAGAGGTAAGGTGCCTGCCTTGCCTGCGCTAGCCTTGGAGGACCGCGGTTCGATCCCCCGGCGTCCTATATGGTCCCCCCCAAGCCAGGAGCGACTTCTGAGTGCATAGCCAGGAGTAACCCCTGAGCGTCACCGGGTTTGGCCCAAAAACAAAAACAAAAACAAAATCACACACACTCACACTTTGGCCAAAATCACACACACACAGACACAAAACCACACACACACACACACACACACACACACACACACACACACACACACACACACACACACACACACACACACACACACACACACACACACACACAGAGTTAAAGCAGGGCAGCGGCTCGGGGGCGGGGCGGGGCTCCGAGAGGGGCGTGGCGCCTCCACCGGGGGCGTGGCCTCGGGTGCCGGGGCGGGGCCGCGGCGGGCCGCAGCTTCGAGCCGAGCCGAGCGGAGCCGAACCGAGCCGAGCCGAGCCGAGCCGAGCCGGGAGGGCCGCGGCCACCGGAAGAGTCGCGGTCGCCAGCCGAGCGGGCGGCGGGAGGGCGAGGGGGAGCGGAAGCGCGGGCCGGCGGGCGGCGCTGGGACCCGGGAGCGGCCGGAGAACAAGGGAGCGGGCGCCGCCGCCGGCCGCCGAGCCGGGCTGAGCCGAGCCGAGCCGAGCCGAGCCGAGCCGAGCGGAGCCGAGCGAGCCGCTGGGCCGCGCCACCGCCTCCGCCTCCGCCTCCGCCGCCGGAGACGCCAGGCCCGGCCCGGCCGCCCGAGCAGGCCTTGCGCGGGGCGCGGGCGCAGGCCGGAGCCATGGGCGAGACCAAGATCATCTACCACCTGGACGGCCAGGAGACGCCGTACCTGGTGAAGCTGCCGCTGCCCGCCGAGCGCGTCACCCTGGCCGACTTCAAGGGCGTGCTGCAGCGGCCCAGCTACAAGTTCTTCTTCAAGTCCATGGACGACGATTTCGGGTGAGGAGGGGCCCCCGATCGCCTGGGGGGGCCCCCGCGGCCACTCGGGGCCACCCGCCGGCTACGCCGTCCCTGGGCTCGGCCTTCGCAGCCCGCCTTCGGGCCCCTCCCCAGGGGCTCCCCGTCTGTCTGTCTGTCTGTCCGTCCCCTGGCTGAGGGGTACGCCGCTGTCCCCCAGAGCATTCGGAGCTGCCGGCCGCCGCCGCCCCCACCCCTGGAGCAAGCGGCGGCCCCCGCGGACACACAGAGGGACACACGCCCCCTCCGCCCGCCTCCTGCCCTGCGAGGGAGCCGCCTTTTGCAGAAGGGGTTCTGGGGGGCTCGGCCCCCGGCTTTCTGGTTTCTTCTCCCATCTTCGCGGCTCCAGGACTCAGCCATATTTGGAGCCTGGGCTGTGGGACCTGGAACCGAAAGGAGGGAGAGAGGGAGGGAGGGAGGGAGGGAGGGAGGGAGGGGGAGTTGTTGGGGTGCGCTGAGCTGGAAGGCCAGCCCGGCCGGCCTGATGTTTGCTGTGCTGGCTCTGGCTCTCCCTCCTTGGAGGGGGTGTTGTGATGTTGTCAAGGGAGCAGAGCCCCTGGATGCTTACAGAGGGGCGCTGGCTAGCCCAGGTGCACATCTGTCTGCCCCCCTTTTCCAAACACACACACACACACACACACACACACACACACACACACACACACACACACACACACACACTAAACCCTAACAGAGGGGTGCTGGCTAGCCCTGGTGCACATCTATCTGCCCCCCTTTTCCAAACACACACACACACACACACACACACATACACACACACACACACACACACACACACACACTCAGGCCATTTTCCTCCAGGGGGTGGCCTGGACAGCTTGGAGTGGGGGGTCTGCGAGTTGCGACGTCCCCTTTAAGAAGGAATGGAATGTTGGAGCCCGATGGTTCTGTAGCAGCTGGTCTGGGAGGGGATGCCTGGCAAGCCCCTCACCACCACCCCTCACTCCCAAGGGGCTGGGGGAGGCCCCCCACTAGCCTGCCCTGCACTAACTAACTGGGCGCTGGGCCTGAAGGCCTACGGAGAAGGCCTGCCCAAGCCCTCCAGGCCTCGCACCACCACTGGGCTGAGAGATACAGGCAGGAGCAATCTTTTTCCTCGGTGTTCATTAGTACAGTCCCCCTGGGAAGGGTGCGGGGGGGGGGGGGCAGCCTTCTGTCTGCTGCCAGTGGGTTTTGCTGTTTCTGCCTTTTCCCCACCGGAGCTCAAGGCTGCATAAGCCTGTGTGAGATGTAGTCTCTGCTGTGGCGGGGCAGATCCCAAGTGGCCTGGATCTGTTGTTGTTCCTGCCCGGGGTGGGGCATACTGAGAGGGTGTAGTAATGATGGTCTGGCCTCTGTCCAGAGACAGACACCCCTGGCAGGGAGACTTTGAAGTGGGATCAGTCTGCAAGGGGTGGGGGCACATTGGCTTGTGAGAAGAATCAGAGAGAATCTAAAAGGGACCAGAGACTGCCAGCCTCTGGGCCTGGGAAAAGGTGGTCATTAGCCATTCTTGGAGAGACTAAGAGAGACTAAGGTAGCATGTGTCCATTGCTTGCTCAGCCTTGTCCTGGCTGCTTCCAGCCCTCCTCTCCTGAGTTCCCACCTCTCTTGCCTGCCTCCCCCTCTCCCTGGCTGCTGTCAAACCAGGCCCACCTACAATTGCAAGAACAACCTTCTATCGCTTTCCTCCACTCCCCTTGGCTTAACCATGTCCTCTAAGGCCCCCATCCATGCAATCAAACCTTTATTTACTTTTAAGCAGTTTATTTATTTATTAATTGATTAGTTTTTGGGCCTCGCCTGGCAATGCTCACGGGTTATTCCTGGCTCTGTGCTCAGAAATCGCTCCTGGCAAGCTCGGGTTGACCATATGGGATGCTGGGAATTGAACCCAGGTCCATCTTGGGTCAGCCGTATGCAAGACAAATGCCCAACTGCTGTGCTATCTCTCCTGTTTCGCAGTCACCCATGATTAGTGGGACCCAGTCAGTATGAAAGCACAGATCTCCTGTCTCGTAAAGGATATCACGAATAAAAATATTTAACTGGGAGATTAAGCAACATTCATTTAGAAAGAGCCAGAGTGATAGTACAGTGGGGTAGGGCACTTGCCTTTCAAATGCCAAGGCAGTTCAACTTTGAGCACCCCTTATGGTTCCCTGAGGACCACCAGTAGTAATTCCTGAGTGCAGAGCCAGGAGTAACCCCTGAGCATATCCAGATGTGACCTAAAACTCCGGAAAAAATGATATAAGCAACATTTGTTAAGTTTCCACTTGAAGCTTTGTGGCAGACATCCTTGGTACTAGAACCATCATCCTTTACAGAGTATCAGAGTAGGCCCTTTCAGCAGGGCCAAGAGCAGTGCTGAATATGAAGGCGAGGCACTAGAGCCTGTTTTGTTTTCATCTCCAGAAGGATTGATTATTGAGCAGGAGGCTATCTTGTCATAGAGACTGGCAGCTGAGATGCATGTATACTTTCACACCTATTTAGCCAACACTTTTTGTGGTGCCAGGCACTGTTCTTAAAGCTTTTCAGAACTTCACTCATTTAATCCTCTTAACAGTCCCTGAAGTACATAGTAAGAGCCCAGTTTACAAATGAGGAAACAGCATAAGAAATTTATGTAACTTGCTTAGGATCACACAGTAAGTGACAAGGTTTGATTCCACATCAGGAAAGTGAGACCAGAGTTGAAGGCCTTTGGGATTGGAGAGATAGTACCAGTACTCTTGCCTTGCAAATAGCTGACCTGGCTTGGATCCTCTGAGCACCTCCCAGGTGTGATCAGGAGTAATCCCTGAATGTAAGGCCAGGAGTAAGCCCTGAATTCTGCGAGATGTGACTCAAATATAAATAAACAGAATAGGGCCCGGAGAGATAGCACAGCGGTGTTTGCCTCGCAAGCAGCCGATCCAGGACCAAAGGTGGTTGGTTCGAATCCCAGTGTCCCATATGGTCCCCCGTGCCTGCCAGGAGCTATTTCTGAGCAGACAGCCAGGAGTAAGCCCTGAGCACCACCGGGTGTGGCCCCAAAACCAAAATAAATAAATAAATAAACAAACAGAATAAAAGCAGTTAAAGGCTTTCATTGCAGCTAGTTTTTTTTTTTTTCTAATATGTTTTTGATGGCAGGGGTGGGGTTGGGGCTATACTAGATTGCTCCTAGAAGTGTTTGTTGGACTATATATATAAGCTCCTGAAGATTGGCCTGGTCTGCCACATGCAAGGCAAGCATCTTCTGATTCTTGTTTTCACCTCTGTTTTTTAGTCTGTTTTATTTTTCATTCCACCTTTTATTTGTTTTGTTTTTTTGGACCACACCCAGTGGTGTTCAGGGCTCATTCTTGGCAGGCTTGTGACACCATATATGGTGCCAGGGATCAAACCTGGGTTGGCCACATCTAAGGCAAACTCCCTATCCACTATACAATCACTCCAGCCCCTGTAACTGCCTACTTTCTTGCAAAGATTCTGAACCTCAGCAAACTAGAGGGGTTAAAACTGTTACTGGCTTGTCTTCAGAAAAGGAGGGTCAAGCAGAGACCAGTGCTCACCCCCTAGCTGTGATAGGAAAATAGCGCTGCTGGCTCACCAGGCATCCCCTCGAAGTTCTAGTCTGTGATGCCTAAGGACACCCCAACTTCCCTCTGGTCAAACCCAGGATCAGCCTGGCTCTCTTGAGTGGTTTAGGAAATGGAGGGAGAGTCAGCATTTCCAGCACTGAAGACGTGACAAATGACAAGACAGGTGCCACCACTAGAGGAGCATTTAGCTGGGGTGGGTGGGGTACTATGGCAGCTGGGTCTCCCCTCCTCTGGCTACACACTGCTTGCCTCTGGGTCTTCTGCTCAGAGTTTTCCCCTTATCTCGGATCCTAATTCTCTTATCCTCCTGGTTGAGCTTTCAGTTTTTGAGTTTTGGATAGGAAATCAGATGTACTGGAGGTGGGGATGTTATAGATAGGGACTCAGGAGAGGCAGTTCCAAGGCATTCAGGAATGCAAGGCCCCTTGTTTGTCCAGAGGTCCACAATTAGGGGTATATGGGACCCCTCAGGCATCTGGGATGGGCATTCCTCAGCCACCATTTCCCCACACTCCTCTGCATTAAGCTAGAGCCTTACACCGTAGAGATGTGTCTATTCTGCTGGCCAGTGAACTTGAATGTGGCTCTCCATAGATATGTATGATCCATAGATCTCCATAGATCTTGGTACGGATGGACATGATGACTTGGCCAGTGTGGAGCCTGGTCACCATGCCCTGGTGCTTCCTGAGGCTCCCCACATAACTGTCTGATGTCATGCCAGGTCAGGCACGAATGTCCACTGCATAGACTGTCCCTGAGGACAGTTCTATAGAACCACACCCCACCTGGACTCCCAGTGTGAGTATTTACATCGCATGTAGGTTGAGTGCTTGTTGGTTGTTTATTTTTTGGTTTGGGGCCACATCCTGTGATGCTCAGGGATGCTCAGGAGACTGTGGAATGTCAGGGATCAAACCCTGGTCAACTGTGTCAAGGCAATGCTCTCCCCACTAGGACTCTCTCCAGCCCATTGGTTGATTTTTGTTTGTTTTTGTTTGGGGGCCATACCCAGTAACGCTCAGGGGTTACTCCTGGCTATGTACTCAGAAATCACTCCTGGTTTGAGGGAATCATATGGGATGCGGTTGATTTTTGATTGTTCATTTGTTTTTGTTTTCGGGCCATACCCAATACTGCTCAGGGGTAACTCCTGGTTTGGGGGAACCATATGGGACACTGGGGGATCGGGATCGAACCGCGGTCCATCCTAGGTTAGCACGTGCAAGGCAAATGCCCTACCACCTATGCGACCGCTCCGGCCCCTGGGTTGAATTTTTTAAGCTATGACACTATCTATCTATCCTTCCTCCTTCTGCCTAGGCATCACTCAGCCCTTAAGTTCAGGTGTCTGGGGAACATGCCTGCTGCTCTGACACTTCCTACTTGTAGATATTTCCAGGAACTATCCAATGAGCTGTTACTTCAAGACCAGGACAAGGCAGGCTCCAGAGTGGATGCTTCTTGATGATCTGGCAGGGGCAGATACAGGCCTGCAGCTCACTGGGCTCAGCAGAGGCTCTGCCGCTAAGCAGACCTTAGCTCTTGTCAGATGCAGACTCTTGAGATCCTGCTAAAACTTGCCAGAGTTAGTACCAGGCTTTTATTATTGGTCTGGACAGAGCCAGGCATTTACAAAATCCACTTTTATTTTTTATTACAATGGCCTGGAAGAACTGAGAAATTTCTCTAAGGTAGGAAGGTGAAGGTGACAGAATCAGAACTTGAAACCAGATTTGTCTGATTCTGCCTGGATATGAGAGTGTGTTGTGTGTGAATGTGTATATCTGTGTGTGTCCATTATGTCATGTGTGTGCCTTTGTGTATATCAATGTATCTGTATAACTTTGTGTGCGCCTGATTGATTGTGTATATGTCATGTGTGCCTGTATATCTGTGTATACGTTTGTATATCATTGTGACGTGTTTTAACAGTGTATTGTGTAAGTGAAGTGGTGTGTGTAGATATCAGTGTGTGTCTGTTTATTTTATTTTATTTTATTTTTTTTTTTTTGGGTCACACCTGGCCGTGCTCAGGGGTTATTCCTGGCTCCAGGCTCAGAAATTGCTCCTGGCAGGCACGGGAGGACCATATGGGACGCCGGGATTCGAACCGATGACCTCCTGCATGAGAGGCAAACGCCTTACCTCCATGCTATCTCTCCGGCCCCATGTGTGTGTCTGTTTATTATGTGTGAGTGTATCTGGATCAGCATGTGATTTTCTGTATATATGATCGTGCAAGTCTGTATATGAGTGTATATCTATATCAGTGTGTGTTTCTTGTGTCAGTTTGTATGTGGTGTGTGTTAGTGTATATGTGTCATTTGTGAGTCTGTATGTTTTTGTATATCATGTAAGTGTGTGTCAGCGCATGTCTATCTGTTTTAGTGTGTATTTTGCATGCACATGTGTGAGTGACAAAGGAAGAGAATGAAAATTGCACTGTGGGAGGAGGGGGTTGCCTGCCCAAGGTCTCCTGCTACAGATCAGCTGATGCTTGTGAGTCAGCAGAGCCTTGCTGACCTGTCAGTGACCCCCCCAGAAAGAGGAGGCATTTGGATCATGGGTCTGGATGAGGGGCTGCTGGAACAGAGTGGGGGAATCAGCAGCAGCTGCCTCCCCGCCCCAGGCTCTCTCCGGTTGGTCACTGAGTCCCTGCTCTCTTGCTGTGTGTGTTGTTTTTTGTTTTAAGATTTTGGATCATACCCAGCAATGCTCAGGGGTTGCTCTGCACTCAGGAATCACTCCTGGTGGTATTTGGGGGATCAAACCCAGGCCGGGAGCTTGCAAGGAAAGCACGCTACCCTCTGTACCACTCTCCAGCCCCATCCTTGCTGTGTGCCCCCCACAACTCCTTTTCCTTTGAGTCCTGCTTCCCTCAGGTGACTGTAACCTGAAGGTGGGGAGAGTTGCTAGTGGATGAGTTGCCTCTCCCTTCTTTCTATCCTGTTCTGTCTTTCATTCTTTGATGACATGAGCTGTTTTCTTGGGGTCGCTGTGGGGTAGGAAATGGTGGCTGAGCCAGAGTTGGATGGGAGGGAGGAGAGCAGGCGTGGCCCTGGGACTTGGCCGTGAGTCCAAGAATGCGAGCATCGCAAGGAGCCAAGCACGTCCCCGGCTCTGGGCAGAAACTGCTCCAAGAAAAAGGGAGGATGGGGCTGCCAAGCCTGCTCACAACATAGGCCCATCTCCCTTCTGCCCACATCACTGGGCTTTGCACTGGATACAAGAAAGCTGGGGTCCTTCATTCTTCCTAGGCCCTTTCCTGGCCCACATTATAGCTAGCCACAGCCTAGCTCCTTAGTTCACTGCTCCACCAAACCAAACTACTTCCTGTGACAATCTCTACATTCCACAACCCGGGTCCCACTTCACTGTCTCCCACCCCACCTTCTACACATGCCAGCCCCACTTACAGGTTTTTATCGGACTAAACAGGAGAGTCCAAGGAAAGCAGAGTTAGAGAAGCCTGGGGCCAAATCCCAGCTCCTCGGCACAGAACATTTTCTCTTTCCTTATTTCTAAAACAAAGATCTGCACAATAATGTCTGTGTGGTAAAACTGATGTTGAAATTTTATGCTCTAACCATAGAGCTAAGACAGTTAATAATAGGTAAGAATAAAGGCTTTGGGGGCTGGAGTGATAGCACAGTGGTAGGGCATTTGCCTTACAGGCAGCCGACCCGGGACTGACCCAATCCCCCACATCCCATATGATCTCCTGAGCCTGCCAGGAGCAATTTCAGAGAAAGGAGCCAGGAGTGACCCCTGAGTCCCACCAGGTGTGGCCAAAAAACAAAACCAGAACAAAAACAAAACAAAAAGAATAAAGGCTTTGGAGTTAGGCTTCCCAATACTCTTTTCTTTTTCCCAACCCTTGGTTTTGTTGATGCTCGAGGCTTATTCCTGACTACTCAGAGATCACTCCTGGCAGTGCCAGAGATAGCATCAGCCTTATATGAAAAATACAGTGAACAGGCCCGGAGAGATAGCACAGCGGCGTTTGCCTTGCAAGCAGCCGATCCAGGACCAAAGGTGGTTGGTTCAAATCCCGGTGTCCCATATGGTCCCCCGTGCCTGCCAGCAGCTATTTCTGAGCAGCCAGCCAGGAGTAAGCCCTGAGCACGGCTGGGTGTGGCCCAAAAACCAAAAAAAAAAAAAAAAGAAAAGAAAAAAAAGAAAAATACAGTGATCATGGAGGATAGGCATGCATTGGTTCGGAGACTTGTTTTAAAAATGTAAACAAGGGGGGCCGGGTAGGTGGCGCTGGAGGTAAGGTGTCTGCCTTGCAAGCGCTAGCCAAGGAAGGACCTCGGTTCGATCCCCCGGCGTCCCATATGGTCTACCCAAGCCAGGGGCGATTTCTGAGCACATAGCCAGGAGTAACCCCTGAGCGTCAAACGGGTGTGGCCCAAAAACCAAAAAAAAAAAAAAAAAATGTAAACAAGGGACCAAAGTGATAGTACTGCAGGTAGGGTGCTTGTCTTTTTTTTTTTTTTTTTTTTTTTTGGGCCACACCCGGCGGTGCTCAGGGGTTACTCCTGGCTATCTGCTCAGAAATAGCTCCTGGCAGGCACTGGGGACCATATGGGACACCGGGATTCGAACCAACCACCGTAGGTCCTGGATCGGCTGCTTGCAAGGCAAACACCACTGTGCTATCTTTTTTTTTTTTTTTTTTTTTTTGGTTTTTGGACCACACCCGGCGGTGCTCAGGGGTTACTCCTGGCTGTCTGCTCAGAAATAGCTCCTGGCAGGCACGGGGGACCATATGGGGCACCGGGATTTGAACCAACCACCTTTGGTCCTGGATCGGCTGCTTGCAAGGCAAACACCGCTGGCTGTGCTATCTCTCCAGCCCGTGCTATCTTTTTTTTAAAGCATCTTTTGTTTTGGTTTTGTTTTGTTTTTTGAGTCACACTGACAGTGCTCAGGGGTTACTCCTGGCTCTACGCTCAGAAATCACCCCTGGCAGTCACAGTGGACCATATGGGATGCCAGGATTCAAACCACTGTCCTTCTGCATGAAAGGTGAAAGGCAAATGCCTTACCTCCATGCTATCTCTCCGGCCTCCTGCATCTTTTTTTTTTTTTTTTTTTTTTTGGTTTTTGGGCCACACCCAGCGATGCTCAGGGCTTACTCCTGGCTGTCTGCTCAGAAATAGCTCCTGGCAAGCACGGGGGACGATATGGGACACCGGGATTCGAACCAACCACCTTTGGTCCTGGATCAGCTGCTTGCAAGGCAAACGCCACTGTGCTATCTCTCCGGGCCCTGCATCTATTTTTTTAATGTTTTATTATAATACTGTGATTTATCAAGTTGTTCATAAAACAGAAGTTTAAGTTATTAAATATTCAAACATTAATCTCACCACTGGTGAGATTCCTTTACCGCTGTCCCCAATTTCTCACCATCGTACCCTACTCCTTTGCAAGCACAAACAGATTTGCTTCATATTGTCTGTTATAACACAAAGACAGGTGGAATTATCAAAACTTAAATCAACACAGATCAGTTTGAAGTTGTTATAGTTCTCCTTGGTGTTACTAAAGTCAGTGTCTAAGGATTTACTGGGGCTCTGGTTGGTGCTAGTTAAGCCTCCTATGTTACTCATTGCGTTACTTCTGTGTTTAGGCTCGCTGAGCTTGATAAATTTCTGTGTAACTTTCCCATCTAATGTCCTGTGATACGATAAGATTTTGAGGTGGCCATGTGGTCCAGGATCTATAGATCTGAAACAAGTTTGGTGGCTTGCAAGTTTGATAAGGTTAAATTGTGGAGCTGTGCTATTTCTGTCAAGGGTGTAGGGCAGGGATCCCCAAACTGATGGCTTGCAGACCAAGGACATTTATCCAGCCCACCAGGTGTTTTTTGCCTCCTTTGTCTGTCTTGCTTTGCGGCCTCCCAGGCCTTAGTGCGCTTGTGTGGGATTACACAAGCACTCCCTACTCCCTACTCCTGTACTCTCCTACTCCCCTTCCTCTCTGTCACTGAACTCCTCTCAGTCTTAAGCAGGGATCCTCAAACTATGGCCCACCAATAGCAGGCCAATTGAAGGCTCATTGAAGTACTGTTAAGTTTTTTTGTTTTTTTTTTTTTTGGGTCACATCCGGCGGTGCTCAGGGGTTACTCCTGGCTGTCTGCTCAGAAATAGCTCCTGGCAGGCACGGGGGACCATATGGGACACCGGGATTTGAACCAACCACCTTTGGTCCTGGATCGGCTGCTTGCAAGGCAAACGCCGCTGTGCTATCTCTCTGGACCCACTGTTAAGTTTGTTAATTTAACTTTACCTGTTCTTCATTTTAAATATTGTATTTGTTCCTTTGTTTGTTTGTTTTTTGGGTCACACCCAGCAGCGTTTAGGGGTTACTCCTGGCTCTGCGCTCAGAAATCACTCCTGGCAGGCTCGGGGGACCATATGGGATGCTGGGGATCTAACCTGGGTTCATTTCAGGTCAGCTGCGTGCAAGGCAATTGCCCTACCACTGTGCTATCACCCTGCCCTCTTTTTTTTTGTTGTTGTTTTTTGTTTTTTGGCCACACCCAGTGACGCTCAGGGGTTACTCCTAGCCATGCACTCAGAAATCGCTCCTGGCTTAGGGGACCATATGGGATGCCGGGAGATCAAACTGCGGTCTGTCCTATATTGATGTGCGCAAGGCAAACACCTTACAGCTCGAGCCACCACTCCAGCCCCAACTCTGGCCCTTATTAATAGTTTTTTTAAACCATAGTCCAGCTCTTTCAAATGTCTGTGGGGCAGTTCTGTAGAGTGTGGTGCTAGACTGTTGTAACTGCAGAAAGGAAATCTCCCCCACCACCACCACTTTCTAAGACTGCTAGGGAGGGTTGAACGTGGGCCAGAGTTGGGAAGAGTCAGCAGCCATTCTTTTCTTTTTCTTTTCTTTTCTTTTCTTTTCTTTTTTTTTTTTTTTTTTTTTTTTGTGGTTTTTGGGTCACACCTGGCAGTGCTCAGGGGTTATTTCTGGCTCCAGGCTCAGAAACTGCTCCTGGAGGCACAGGGGACCATATGGGGCGCCGGGATTAGAACTGATGACCTTCTGCATGAAAGGCAAATGCCTTACCTCCATGCTATCTCTCTGGCCCCTCTTTTTTTTTTTTTTTTTTTTTTGAGCTTGGTAGAGGAGCGAGGCCATTTTTCTTAGGATCTTGTCTTCAACATGGCCAACCTGGAGTTTGATCTCCAATATCCTGTATGGTTGCCTGAGCACTGACACAAGTAATTCCTGAATGCAGACTCAAGAGTAACCTTTGAGCATCACCAGATATGGCCTCAAAACAAAACAAAGAAATTAAAAACATGGCTAGAGATAGTACAGGAGGTCAGTCAATTTTATTGGATATAGCCAACCCCAGTTTGATCTCTGTTACCTCATATGGTTCCCCAGTACTGCTGGGAGTGAATAGTATTTCAGATCCCAGGTTGACTGTGGTTGATACCACAGGCTAGCAAATTTGGGAACTCACTGAGTTTGCATTTCTTCATCTGTGTCTGTTTTTTTTTCTTTCTTTTTTTTTTTTGGTTTTTGGGCCACACCCAGCGGTGCTCAGGGCTTACTCCTGGCTGTCTGCTCAGAAATAGCTCCTGGCAGGCACGGGGGACCATATGGGACACCGGGATTCGAACCAACCACCTTTGGTCCTGGATTGGCTACTTGCAAGGCAAACACCACTGTGCTATCTCTCCGGGCCCATCTGTGTCTGTTGTATAGAGGCTGTGAGGGTAAGAAATGAGACTCAGGGGCATAGCCTGGAGGTAGGGCGTTTGCCTTACATCCATAAGGACTTGCATCCCATATGGTCCCCCGTGCCTGCCAGGGGCGATTTCTGAGCACAGAGCCAGGAGTAACTCCTGAGTGCTGCCGGGTGTGACCCCTCCAAAAAAGAAAAAAGAAAAAAAAAAGAAATGAGACCCAGAGCCAGACTGGACTTAGAGTCTGTGGGTGAGGATGGGTGTGACTGCTATGGTGGGTGGGTAGCCAGTGGGTACCTCTACCTGCTCTTTCTTGTTTTTCATTGATCACTTGTCTACGCTTCCCAGAGAAACACCAAGGTTCCCCATTGAGAAGGGAAGGCAGGGCCAGAAGGCAGGATTGCTTATTCTGAGTTATGGGAAGGAGAAAGGCCAAACTGAGAGCACTGTTGATGGTAAAAGTGCTTGAGATCTCAGGAGTCAGGTGGGCAGTGGGTCATCTTCATTGGGTCTCTTTACAATCACCTGCAGCAAGGTGGCTGCCAGGGCACTGGGCAGGGCCAGAAGCCTCCTGTGGGGCTTACCAAGTGCCCGTGGGTGCATCTTTCACCCTACCCACTAACTCTGAGGAGACCATGGTAATGGTCTTTGGATCCTCTCCCAGTTGAGGAAAAGGAGCCATTAAGAGGTGGGGTTGTGGGGCCGGGTAGGTGGCGCTGGAGGTAAGGTGTCTGCCTTGCAAGCGCTAGCCAAGGAAGGACCCGGTTCGATCCCCCGGCGTCCCATATGGTCCACCCAAGCCAGGGGCGATTTCTGAGCCATAGCCAGGAGTAACCCCTGAGCCCGGGTGTGGCCCAAAAACCAAAAAAAAAAAAAAAAAAAAAAAAAAAAAAAAAAAAAAAAAAAAAAAAGAGGTGGGGTTGTGCGAGTTCCTGCATCCCCCACCCCCGGAAAGCTCTCCAACCCACCCCTTTGCCCCACAGAGTGGTGAAGGAGGAGATTTCAGATGACAATGCCAAGCTTCCCTGCTTCAACGGCCGTGTGGTGTCCTGGGTAAGTGCCTGTGGGCCAGACCTGAAATCCTTGCTGCTGCTGGCATTGCGCCTCTGCACTTGCCTTCCTTCCCATTTCCAACCAGCTTGTTTCTTTTCTTTTGTTTGTTTTTTGTTTTTGTTTTGGTTGTTGGGCCACACCTGGCAATACTCAGGGGTTCCTCCTGGCTCAGGAGGAACACTCAGGAACCATTCCTGGCTGTGCTCAGGGAACTATATGGGATGCCAGGGATGGTGCCCTACCTGCTGTATTATTGGCTCCAGGCCTGTGACCCACTTATTTGACTCCATGAGGAGTCTCAGTGAAGAGGGGATGTAGTGGGAGCAAGGCGAATCAGCCACCCTGTGGGGCAGGGGATCACCAGGGTCCCAGCTGCACGTGTATCCCCTTTCAATACCTGCTGAACTCCCTTGGGCCACTGGTCTGCTGCTGTGCCCCTAAACCAGGAGGAGCTCTTCTTCCCCTTCCTCTGCAGCCCCCTCTCCCCATCCTCCGGCTCCTCCTCTGTTCCCCACACAGTCTTCCTGCCTCTCCTTCTTTGCCCACTCAACCATTTCCTCCCCTCAGCTGGTGTCTGCAGAGGGCTCACACCCTGAGCCAGCACCCTTTGGTGCGGATAACCCTGCTGAGCTGCCGCCACCCATGGAGCGCACAGGGGGCATTGGGGACTCCCGGCCTCCTTCCTTCCAGTGAGTGGGACCTGTGGGTGGGGGCGCCCATGGTGAGGGGGGTGTGGCTGTCAGCTCAGTCTAGGGCTGGGGGAGGGAGCCCCCAGCCTGTCCCCTCTCCCATCAAGTCCTCTCCCCTCTGCAGCCCTCTTGCTGGTGGGGGCAGCCAAGAGAACCTGGACAATGACACGGAGACGGATTCCCTGGTGTCTGCCCAGCGTGAGCGGCCGCGCCGAAGAGATGGCCCCGAGCATGGTGTGCCTTCCCCTGCCCACCCATCCCTGTGACATCCGGTTGTCCCTCACCCTCTCCTGGGTGCGCCCTGTGAACCAGCAGTCTTCCCTCTTCCCCGCAGCCACTCGACTCAATGGCACAGCCAAGGGGGAGCGTCGACGAGAGCCGGGCGGCTACGACAGCTCATCCACTCTGATGAGTAGCGAGCTGGAGACCACCAGCTTCTTTGACTCGGATGAAGATGACTCCACTAGCAGGTGGGCTGTGCGTGACCCGGGTTCTGGGGGGCAGGTCGGCCCTGAGATGCTGGGCCCTGCACATAGATGTGGGTCTGGTGTGGTGGCCAGGGCAGGGCCAGCCTGGTGGGGAACGACTATGGGCCCTGCAGGTTCAGCAGCTCCACGGAACAGAGCAGCGCCTCACGCCTGATGAGGAGGCACAAGCGGCGGCGGCGGAAACAGAAGGTGTCGCGGATCGAGCGGGTGAGGCACTATGGGGGTTGGGAGGGCTGCTGGGCTGTATCTTCCATCTCCAAGGAGATTCCAGTGGGGGAGGATCTGGGGTCCCTCTAGCCCCCTGCTCAGGGCTGCTCTCTTGGGCTCTTGCAGTCCTCATCCTTCAGCAGCATCACGGACTCCACCATGTCCCTCAACATCATCACTGTCACGCTCAACATGGGTGAGTCCACGCAGCCACTCTGCCTTGCACTGCCCCAGCCCTGCAGACTTGTGTTCGTGGGTCCTTACAGCCGATCCCTGCCCTCATCTCATTCACACATGGCACTGGCTCTGCCCTTCTCTATAGTAGCTTGTGCATGGGCAGGGCCAGGACCCACGGCCTATGGGAGACCCCCCTGGGCGTAGTGACTATTAATTCCACCACCCAGGTCCTTTCCCATTTGACAGTCATCACCTGGCATTCTCATTTCTGCTCTAGGCATTTCTTTTAGGAGATAGCTGAATGTAATGCAGTACCCCAAGTTTGGTATTTAGGGTTGTTTGTTGGTTTGGCATCATAACCAGCAGTGCTCAGGGATTACTCCTGGTTCTGTGCTCATGGATCACTTCTGGCAGTGTTGGGGGAATCACACGTGATGCCAGAGATCAAACCAGAGTCCCCTATGTGCCTTGCCTTTAGCAATCCTGTACTATCTCTCTGGCCCTACAACTTTGAGACCTGAATCTGCATTCTGATTCTGTCACTTACTGCCTTAGAAAAGTTACTGAAGTTCAAAGTCTCAGACATCTCCCCTGTAAAATGGGATGAAAGGAGACTAAGTGACCAGGCAGAGCAACTGAGTCCAATTATGTCTGTGATAGTTCTTGCCTCTCCTACTCTTCTCTAAGAAAAGGCTCAGATTTAGGCCGGACGCTGGCCCCCTCTCAAGATCTTACCACTCCCCATAGAAAAGTACAACTTCCTGGGCATCTCCATTGTGGGCCAGAGTAACGAGCGAGGGGACGGCGGCATCTACATCGGCTCCATCATGAAGGGCGGTGCTGTGGCTGCTGATGGCCGCATCGAGCCTGGGGACATGCTGTTACAGGTATCCCCACTCTTCAGAGCGACCCCTCCCTTCTCCACCCAGCTGTGTCAAGGGCCCCTTGGCGGATGGAAGGCCTCAGCAAGCTTAGCAGCCCTACCCTCTACCCATGCACATCTGGCCCCTCTTTCCAGGTCAATGAGATCAACTTTGAAAACATGAGTAATGACGATGCAGTGCGTGTGCTGCGGGAGATTGTGCACAAACCAGGGTATGGAGGGATGGGGTCCTGTGGGGGGGCAGGCAGGCCTTTCTGGCTGTCAGCAAGAGGCTTGGTCAGTCTGGCTAGCACACGACTTGCCCTCACCTGGGAGCCCCCCTTGCTTTCAGGCCCATCACCCTGACTGTAGCCAAGTGCTGGGACCCAAGCCCCCGTGGCTGCTTCACCCTGCCCAGGAGTAAGTAGGTGGGGGTGTGGCCCTGTGTGAGCCCCCGTCTCCCCCGCCTTCTCAGCTGCCTCTTCCCTCACACCTGCTGTGGGCCAGGCAGCCACTGACTTCTCATCCTCCCTGCAGGCGAGCCCATACGGCCCATTGACCCTGCAGCCTGGGTCTCCCACACGGCTGCCATGACCGGCACCTTCCCCGCCTACGGCATGAGCCCCTCCCTGAGCACCATCACCTCCACCAGCTCCTCCATCACCAGTTCCATCCCTGACACAGAGCGTGAGTGACCCACCCTGTCTCTTGGGCCCTGAAATGGGGCCAGGTGGGAGGTGCTGGTGGGGGGAAACCCTGTCTCCCTCCTCCTTCAAGGGGGCAGGAGTTGTGACATCCTGCACTTTGCAGCCACTTCACACCACAACCTCCCTCACTGCCTTCCTTCACTGTGGTTTGCTTCTGAGTCTGTGCTGAGCACTGGTAAACCTCTGTTTTTCCTGTCACTGGGGTCAATGACACTCTCACTGCCAGCTTCCTGTGGTTTCCTAGAGACTCTCAGCCAAGTGTCTGTCACAGCGTGTAGCCTAACACAAGCTCTCTGGAAACGGCTGCCAGTCTGCACTGCCACCTACACGTCACACACCGTGTGAAGCACCTTCATTGATAGAGCTTCAATTTCTTCTCAGACACCTATAGGAAATGATAGGAAGGACCCTGCTGTTATAGAAAGGGAAACTGGGGGCCGGCTGTCAGTCCTTTGCCCTGTTAGCTCAGAGTTACTAGAGGGGGAGAGCTGGTAAGCCAGTTTCTGCTCACTAAGTCCCGGACTCATTTCTACACTCACAGGCCTAGACGACTTCCACTTGTCCATCCACAGTGACATGGCGGCCATAGTGAAAGCCATGGCCTCCCCTGAATCTGGGCTGGAGGTCCGAGACCGCATGTGGCTCAAGATCACCATCCCCAATGCGTTCATCGGTGAGAAGGCCCCACAGTGGGGGTGGGCGGGGTGGGTTGTAGCCCTGGGACTGGGCAGCCCAAGGGCCTAAGATCTCCTGGGCGCCTCTTTAGAGTAAGAACTAGCCCTGGCCTGGTAGCTTGTGTGACTCTGAGTCACACAGTGGCCTTGTCTCCAGGCTCGGACGTGGTAGACTGGTTGTACCACAATGTGGAAGGCTTCACGGACCGGCGGGAGGCCCGCAAGTATGCCAGCAACCTGCTGAAAGCTGGCTTCATCCGTCACACCGTCAACAAGATCACCTTCTCCGAGCAGTGCTACTACATCTTTGGCGACCTCTGTGGCAGTATGTGCCTATATATTGTTGGGGTGTGGGTGCCCAGTGCTGGGGCAACAGACACAAGGCTCCCATGTCAGGAGTCAGCAGAACACAAGGTCTGAGAGGGCTGTGGTGGAGGCTGGGCCTAGTCCACTTGGCTTCACCTGCCCTGCATTTGGCATTTTCCAGTTGCCTGGAAACTGGTGGCTAGAAATCCAGTGGCTTCAGACACGTCCTCTTACTCAGTCCTCATGCCCTTTTCCTCCCCCACTTCAGAAGCATAGATCATTCTCCTGTTTCTCAAATGAAAAAAACTGAGACTTCAGAAGCTAAGTTAGAGGAGTGAGGCTTTGGGTGGGTCTGGGTGTCTCTTGCTCTAGAGTCCT
This sequence comes from Suncus etruscus, assembly GCF_024139225.1. Taxonomy (NCBI): domain Eukaryota; kingdom Metazoa; phylum Chordata; class Mammalia; order Eulipotyphla; family Soricidae; genus Suncus; species Suncus etruscus. The sequence continues at coordinate 94,305,277 of NC_064853.1, forward strand.
TTCTGCCCCAGGCTGGCTTGGAATATGGTACCACAGAAACGGCTTCAGTGAGGCCTAGTGGAGATCTTCATATGGCCTATGCTTAGCCTCTGCACCCCACTAATCCCACATACACAGCTTCCTCAAACAATTCCTCCACCCATGGCCATGCCTTACGCCTATGCTGGGGGAAATGGTCAGGGTCAGACATGGAACATACCACAGGCAATACCCAAGAGTGGATCCCATTCATTGCAAAGTTAGTGTGCAAGCATTAATCTGGGTAGTCTGCAGGGAACTCTTACCTTCAAAGTTTGTGGTCAGCCCTTGGCCATGAAGCTGCAACTAGTTGCTCCTGGCTGAAGCCCAGCCTCAGGTCTTAACTCTGCCTTAGGGAGCCTTTCTCTTTTTGTATTGTTTTGTAACCACACTCTGTGGTGCTCAGGACTTACTCCTTACTCTTCACCAAGTAATCACTTCTTGTAGTACTTGGGGAACCATATGAGGTGCTGAGGATTGAACAGTGTCAGCCACGCGCAAGGCAAGCATCCTGCCCACTCTACCATTTTTCTGGCCTGGGACCTTTTTCTTTGAGGCAAAGTTCAAAAGTGAATCTTTAACTGCTTCCCATCAAGTTCTAGGGACGAGTGTCCCTAGACCAGTACTTCTAAAGTGGATGATATTCCCTTACCCTGAGGACCGTGGTAATCGCAGGGACTGCGCTGGGGGTGAGGGAGGGAGCACTGTAGCAATTCAGGTGTAGAGGTTCACTTTTTGTTTGTTTGAGAAGGTAGGTTTTCAGTGGGAAATACTGAGTGATTTTATTATTGAAAAGGGGGTGTTGGGGCTGGAGAGATAGCATGGAGGTGGGGTGTTTGCCTTGCAGAAGGACGGTGGTTTGAATCACGGCATCCCATATGGTCCCCCGAGCCTTCCAGGCGCGATTTCTGAGCACAGAGCTGGGAGTAACCCCTGAGTGCTACCAGGTGTGACCCAAAAACAAAAAAAAGAAAAAAAGAAAAAAGAAAACGGGGTGTCAGCCAAATAATCCTGGTCTAGAGAGTTTCTGGGGAGGTTGGAGGTTCCTTGGGCTCCCTGGAATAGTGATACATAGGGTTTTTTGTTTTTGTTTTGGGGCCAACACAGTGGCACTCAGAGGTTACTCTTGGCTCTGCGCTCAGAAAACGATCTTGGGGGGCTAGAAAGATAGCATGGAGGTAGGTTGTTTGCCTTGCATGCAGAAGGACAGTGGTTAGAGTCCTGGCATCCCATATGGTCCCTGAGCCTGCCAGGAGTGATTTCTGAGCATAGAGCCAAGAGTAACCCCTGAGCTCTGCTGAGTGTGACCCAAAAACCAAAAACCAAAAAAAAAAAAAAAAAATAAGAGAAAGAAATCACTCCTAGCAGGCTCGGGGGACCATATGGGATGCCAGGAATCGAAACCAGGCTCATCCTGGGTCAGCTGCGTCACATGCAAGGCAGATACCCTGCCACTGTGCTATTTATCTGGCCCCTGCATAGAATTTTGGAGTCAGCAAGCTAGTGCAGCTCCTGGCTGCACATTTACTTTGGAATCTTGACTGAATGGATAGTGTCTGGGTTTGATCCTAAGGTAGACTCAGAGCAGCTCCTGGAATTGAGTGGGGGCCAAGAGAGTGTGCTCACACTCCTATGCCTTAAAAGCTATGCACTCGTTGTGTACTTAATGAATTTTAAGGGGAATATTTTGTTTTGTTTTGTATCTACATTTTGGTATCTCCAAAAGTAGATACAACGTTTGTGGCCTCTTAAATTCAATCAAGTGTTGTTAATATCATTAGCAGAATCAGCCCTGACCCAAAGCCCCAGGGACACAAATCTCAGGGACATGTGGCTCTACTCAGGAGATTCTGCTCTTCTCCTGGGCCCTCCTGGGCCTTTCACTTCTAGCCCAGGCCCCTAGAGGCTCAACCCAGGGAGTTGTTGACAGATGTTTTCCTGGGGCTAGAGAGGTAGTACAGCAGGATAGGGCACTTGCTTTGCACACAGCCAACCTGGATTTGATGTCCAGCATCCCATATAGTCCCCTGACCCAGACAGGAGTGATCCCTTAGTGCAGAGTCAGGAGTAACCCCTGTGGCTCCAAAATCAAAAACAGAACAGGTGCTCTCTTTCTCACTGGTTGAGATCCCTTCACTATAAGTGGAGTACACTCTAAAGGTAAATAGCTGGGTGCCTGAGTAACAACAAGAGTGCTGTCATTCTCAGTGTTCTTTATGGAGATAAAAGCAATCCCCTTGGGCGGGAGAGATAGCATGGGGATAGGGCTTTTGCCTTGCATGCAGAAGGACAGTGATTCGAATCTTGGCATCCCATATGGTCCCCTGAGCCTGCCAGGAGCAATTTCTAGGCATAGAGCCAGGAGTAACCCCTGAGCGCTGCCAGGTGTGATTACCCCCCCCCCCCCAAAAAAAAAGCAGTCCCCTTCCTCAGGCATAAGTTTAGGTGAATCCTTGCTTCCCACTCCATCATCTATGCTAGCAGCTTGGCCCCACAGGCTGCCTTGCGTCCCCTACCCCCCTTTAGTTTCCTTGGAAGATTGAGTTCCCTGACTGGGCTTGGAAGAAGGGGCTTGGTCTGGATCTGACAGAGGGCCCTGGACCTGCTGCAAATGGGGAGGGCCAGGGTGTCCCAGGCTGGCTATCAGCCATCATATTTTGAGGCCTTGTATACTCCCTCTAGCTAACTCCCACATCGGTGGGATGGGTATCCTCTTATTGAGTGCACAATGTATTGAGGAGTTAGCCCATGGCAGAAGTAATGTTAATACAATGAGGCCAGAACCAGGCAAAAAGCCAGGCCTATCAGGGAATGGGGATCAAGCTAGGGGAAGTCTCCAAGCTGTTACCTGGGCCCATCTCACCCACTGTTGCTTACCCCAGCAGCAACAGAAAATGGCTGCTGAGGGCAAGGCTTGAAGGCTTTCTGAGGGTTTTTTTTTTGGGGTGGGATGGGGTGGGGGGTTATTTTTGCTTGTTTTGTGGCTGTATCCAGCAGTACTCAGGAACTCATCTTGGCTTAGTGCTCAGCATTGTCCAGGAGGATTGAATCTGGGCCTCCTACACTTAAAGCATGTGTGTTGTTCTAATCCAGTGGTCGGCAACCTGCGGCTCGTGAGCCACATGTGGCTCTTTACACTTTTGAATGCGGCTCTTCTGTGTGCCAGGAGTCAGAGCTCTGCTCCTAGCCTGTCAGTGCGCACCCTGTGTGGCTCTCAAAATAAATTTCAATCGTGGTTTTGGCAAGATTTGGCTCAGTTGAAAAAAAAGGTTGCCAATCACTGTATCTAGTCCATTAAGTCTCCCTCTGGCCCCTCCTGCTGGCTGTCAGGCAGGTTCTTTTATCCCGTCCTGAGAGAGGGGAGGGCAAAAGGTTACCCACTTTTCTCTCAAACTCCTCCTTGCTCGTTACTAATGGTCTCACAGTGAAAGGCAAGGAGAAAGTAAACAGGTCTTTTGTTTTAATGATTTTTGATGAGTACCCAGGGCTTACTCTTAGTTCTGTACTTATGGATCAATCCTGGACGGGCTTGGGGCCATATGGGGTGCCGGTGTCTAACCCTGGCTAGCAGAGTGCCAGGCAGTACCTGCAGTACTATCCCTCTGGTTCTGGACATCTCAGCTCCTCACTTCTGTTGTGGCTACTGTTTGGGCTGATCTCAGACTGGTCAGGGTCTTTCTTAGGAATTCTTTTTCCTCATCTAGGTCTTCATGGGGCTGTGGTAACATGTCCTTGGGATGAAGTGCTTGGTATGGTACCTGATGCTTCCACTATGTGCTATGCCTGTTGGCTGCTGGTGCCCCTTCCTCCTGTTGGGGAAGAGAGAAATTGCCACAAGTGGAGAAATAACACAGTGGATAATGCACTTGTACCTTACGTGCAGTTTACCAGGTTCAATCCCTGGCACCTAATATGGTCCTCTGAGTAATTCCTGAGAGTAGAGCCAGGAATAACCTCTGAACATGCTGAGTGTAGTCCAAAAACAAAACGAAAGCCAGAAGCTTTGCAGACAGCACCCAGATTAGAGGCCGGAGTGATAGCACAGTGGGGAGGGCAATTTGCCTTACACAAGGCCTACCTCGAGGTCCTGGGTTTGATCCCATATGGTTCCCTGAGCCCTCCAGAAGTGATTCCTGAGTGCAGAGCCAGGATTAACCCCTGAGCACTGCCAGCTATGATAAAAAAAATAAAATTACCCAGATTAGGTGTGTGTGTGTGTGTGTGTGTGTGTGTGTGTGTGTGTGTGTGTGTGTGTGTGTGTGTGTGTGTGTGTGTGAGAAAAGAATTTGGGATATCTGAAGTTTTTCCCAAGAAGAGGTTCCCTGGGACTCTCTCTTTGGGGTCCTACCAACTCCCTATCTGCTGGGGTGGCAGGGAGGAGGGAGGAGAGAGGAGAGGAGAGAGAACAAGAATGCTTTGGCCAGTGTCTTTGTTCTCGGTAGAATTGTTGATTTTTGTGGCAGGGAGAGCATCCATGCCCCCCCTGCCATGATGTGTGGGAGACGGCCTATTGCCCCCTCATACACCTGTCCTGCCTCTGCCCCCAGACATGGCCAACCTGGCCCTGCACGACCACGACGGCTCCAGCGGCGCCTCCGACCAGGACACGCTGGCACCGCTGCCGCACCCAGGTGCCGCCCCGTGGCCCATGGCATTCCCCTACCAGTACCCACCACCCCCGCACCCCTACAACCCGCACCCCGGCTTCCCTGAGCTGGGCTATAGCTACGGCGGGGGCAGCGCCAGCAGCCAGCACAGCGAAGGTAAGGAAGGCAAGGCAACCAGGTAGGCCAGCCGGCCAAGGCCAGAGGGGTGGGGTGGGGTGACCTGGGGAGCTCACTCCTCCCTGTCCTGAGCCCCTCTCCCTTAACCACCCTCTTCCCTTTCACCCCTGCAGGCAGCCGGAGCAGCGGCTCCAACCGCAGCGGCAGCGACCGGCGGAAGGAGAAGGAGCCCAAGGCTGGGGACTCCAAGTCGGGCGGCAGTGGCAGCGAGTCGGACCACACGAGCCGCGGCAGCCTGCGAGGGCCGCGGGAGCGGGCGCCCAGTGAGCGCTCGGGCCCGGCCGCCAGCGAGCACAGCCACCGCAGCCACCACTCGCTGGCCAGCAGCCTGCGCAGCCACCACACGCACCCCAGCTACGGGCCCCCAGGCGTGCCCCCGCTCTACGGGCCCCCCATGCTGATGATGCCCCCGCCGCCCGCTGCCATGGGGCCGCCGGGTGCACCTCCCGGCCGCGACCTGGCCTCGGTGCCCCCCGAACTGACCGCCAGCAGACAGTCCTTCCGCATGGCCATGGGCAACCCCAGTGAGTTCTTTGTGGATGTGATGTGAGCAGGGCCCCCCACTCCACCTGCCCCCGGCGCTGTGTTCCCCACCCTCCCCTCCATCCTTCCCTCTGTCCCACCTCTGGCCTGCTCCCCTTCTGCCTTTTTTTACTTTTGTCTTGTACCTGAAAGGGAAATAAATGGAACTAAATCCTGGCGCGCTAACTGCTCGCTGGGATGGTGAGGGTGGGTGCCCTCCGCCCCCCATCGCCACTGCAGCCCTAACCTGCTACTGCCCCAGCTTGTTCCCCTTCCGCCACTAACCGCTGCACAGGACCCCCAAGGCGCCCTGGTACTGGTGCTTGCCCCTCTACCTGTCCCACCACATTTTAGGGGGCTGAGCAACCTCCCCATACTGGCCTTCCTCCTTCAACTCCCTTTCTCCTTCAGTCAGCTGATGCCCTCTAATAACCCCTTCTCAAGCATGTGTGCCAGTCTCCTGGATTTTCCCAGAATTCTGACACCCTCCATTCTTCCGCCCAAAAATGTTGCTTCATCTGCCCACCCTCTGCCTTGTCTGCCCACTGGCCATTCCCTCACTAGGGGCTGTAAGTCACCCCTAGGAACCTTCCATGCTTTCCCTACCTGGGTTGTCCTTAGCAGAAGCCCAAAAGGTTTCCCTTGCGATGGCCTGAGCTGCTAGTGACTTTTGGGGGCCCTCCATGTTCTCCCCTTCTCCCATATCTGCCCTGTGTGCTGGTTCCCTTAGCCCCCTAACCCTACTAACCTACAGGCTCAGCTCATCTCTGAGCCTGAAACATTTCTCTTTCTTTTTCTTCCCTTCCTCCATTTTTCCTGGGTCTGGAGCAGCCAAGAGTTTCGGGCTGTTTGACTTTCTGTGAGTCCCCAGCGAGGGGAGGCCCAGCCTCGGAGGAGACCAGGAACCCCGCTTCAGCAGCCCCTCAGGGCCAAGGATATTCAGCCCCCATCCTAACACACACACACACACACACACACCATGTTGAGACACTAAGGCTTAGGGAGAGGGGCTCCAGCCCCCCCCCCCCCGCATACACACACAAACACACCATGTTGAGACACTAAGGCTTAGGGAGAGAGGCCCCAGCTTCACCCATGGTTGAGACTGTACCCCCTTCTCTCCCACTTACACACATGGGGGTGTATACACACACTCACAACATGTTAAAATACTAAAGTTTAAGGAGAGGGGCCCCAGCCTTATCCCCTTCTCTCCCATGTACACACATGGGTTATATCACACACTCACTTGTTAAGACACTAAGGCTTAGGGAGAGGGACCCCGACCTCACCCATACACACATGGAGTGTATACACACACACTCTCACAACATGTTGAGACATTAAAACTTAGGGAGAGAGGCCTCAGCCTCACCCATAGTTGAGACTTCCCCCTTCTCTCCCATGTACACACAGGGGTATATACACACACTCACATGTCAAGATACTAAGGCTTAGGGAGAGGGGCCCCGGCCTCACCCATGGTTGAGACTGTTCCCCCTTCTCCCCTTCTCTCGATGTACACACTAAGATTGGGGCCGGTGAGGTGGCGCTAGAGGTAAGGTGTCTGCCTTGCAAGCGCTAGCCAAGGAAGGACCACGGTTCGATCCCCCGGCATCCCATATGGTCCCCCCAAGCCAGGGGCGATTTCTGAGCGCTTAGCCAGGAGTAACCCCTGAGCATCAAATGGGTGTGGCCCGAAAAACCAAAAAAAGGAAAAAAAAGACACTAAGGTTTAGTAGTGGCCTCACCCACGGTTGAGATTGTTCCTCCTCTCCCACATAGCACATGAGGTGTACACACACACACAACACACACACACACACACACACACACACATGTGCCTATGCAAGTTCTCATAAGCCTCAGGGCTGGTCCCTGCCCAGAGGGCTGGGCCCTCTACCCCCAGTCTTCTCCCAGGTTGTGGGGCTGGTCCCCTGACTTCCGTTTCCCCTTCTCCAGCCTCCCACACATTGTCCCATCTCCCTCCTTGCACGAAGCCCATGGGTTGGGTCTCTGCTGAACCCAGCAGAGGACTCCCCAGGAAGTAGACAGGTTCTTCTCCCCTTCACCCCTTCCCTATTTTCATGATCACCATAGTACCCCAGTCAAGCTTGGAAGGGGGCTTCTGGGGCTTACAGATAGCCCGGACACAGTTTTTACCTTCCCCTCCACTTTCAGCAAATCCTGACTAATTTTCAAGCTTCTTCTATAGTTTCCTTCTCTTTTCAAATTTCTTCTGGCTTGCCTAGGCTCCCACACTTAGAGATCTAGATCATCAAAAGTGAGATGAAGGCCAGAGCTCCAGGCTCTGGATAATTTTGGGCATTTGTTCACTTAGCAAATATTTCCTGGGGTTTTTGAGGTGACCGAGAGCTGTGTTGGAGTGTGACTTGGAGTTTTGGGTTTGCTTTCAGCCCAGATCAAGGGTGCCCCCTGTTCTCTTCCTTTTCTACTCTGCCTCGTATTCTTGAGATGGACCCTCTCATTGCTCATGCCTTTAGTGTTGGTGCTCCCTATGTTCTGTCTTCTTCAAAGTCCACTTCCCATTTCCCTTATTTTCTCCCCAAAGGATATCATCCAGGAAGCGGAGAGATAGTATGGGGTAAAGGGATTGATTGCCTTGCACATAACAGACCCAATTTGATCCTGGGCACGTCTATAGTCCCCTGAGCACTGCCAGGATTGATTTCTGAGTGTAAACCCAGGAGCAAGCTCTGAGTGCTGTAGGGTGTAATGCAAACCCCATATCCCCTCAATAAAGAAAAAGGTGTCATCCATCCTACCACTGACATGCTAGTGATCTCCAATCTCTCTCCAACTTCCATTCCCCCAAATCTTTAGATCTGCATTTTTACCCACTGGACATATCCATAGGGCCTCAAGTTATCTTCCCCTTTCGTTATCCTAAATATCAGGAATACCAGTCCCAAATTCCTTCATCACAACTTGCACGGGCTCACCAGCTAGGAATTTTGGGGCCTTCAGTTCTTTCTAATGTTTCACCAGTCACCAAATCATAGGCATTCCACTCCAGTCTTCCATTTGGCCCATCTTCTCCCTCTGCCTCTAGTACCAGAGCATGGGACTTGGAGTCAGGTTGGTCTGAGTTTAAATCCCAACTCTGCTACATTTTTGGTTGTGTGATAGTTATTCATTCTCTCTGAGCCTCAGTTCCCTTATATGTAAAATGACGATAATAATACCTACCTCACAGGGTTGTTGTGAGGATTTAAATTAGATATTGTACGAAAGGTGCCTAGCACAGTGCCTGGCACACAGTAGAATAGGTGCTCAATAAATGGTAGCTATTATTATTATTTATTATTACTATTATTTTACTCTAAATTAGAATGGGTTTAGAGACTCTGTTGAAGATAAAAGATTTTGGAAGGGAGGAATAAAACCTTAAGTTCTGATTCTGGGGTGACTAGAACCTAGGTTCTGCCATTTAGTGGCATCAAGCCATACAGATGGAGGAAAACCAGCCCTTCATCCTGCTCCATTCTGGTTTCCAGTAGGAGATGAAGGGAACAGGCAGGCTTCCCCTTCCCTGTGTCCATAACAGCTGCCCAAAGGGACAGTAGGGTGGTTCTGCCAATTGCCAGAGAAGACCTAACAGGTTTTCTTCAGATCTTCATGTGTTACGTTTAGGGTTATCTGTCTCACAGCTTGGATAAAATTTTTTTACTAGTAGTTGTGGCCGAGTGGTTAAGGCGATGGACTAGAAAATTTTTTTACTATTCATTAGAAAGGGAATTTAGAGACTGGGGAGACAGCACGGTGGTAGGGCATTTGCTTTGCACTCGGCCAATCCAGGATGGACTCTGGTTTGATTCCTGGCATACCATATGGTTCCCCAAGCCTGCCAGGAGCGATTTCTGAGTGCAGAGCCGGGAGTAACTCCTGAACGCTACCGAGCGTGATCCAAAACCCAGGACAGTGCCATGCCTAGGAACATGACAGGCCCCGAGTGTGATACATATGCAAAGAAAGATATACTGGGGCCAGAGCAGTGGCGCAAGTGGTAGGGCATTTGCCTCGCACTTGACTAAGCTAGAATGGACAGCGATTTGATCCCCCAGCATATGGTCTCCCAAGCCAGGAGCTATTTCTGAGCGCATAGCCAGGAATAGCCCCTGAATGTCACCTGGTGTGGCCCAAAAACAAAAAAAAAATTGTTTTTGATTTCTTTTTTTTTTTTTTGTTTTTGGGCCACACCCGTTTGACGCTCAGGGGTTACTCCTGGCTATGTGCTCAGAAATCGCCCCTGGCTTGGGGGGACCATATGGGACGCCGGGGGATCGAACCGCGGTCCGTTCCTTGGTAGCGCTTACAAGGCAGACACCTTATCTCCAGCGCCACCTTCCCGGCCCCTGTTTTTGATTTCTTATTTTCAACTAAATCCAACTTGCCAATGACCAGAAATAGTGTAAAGGTTAAGGCACTTGCCTTGCATACTGTAGATCCCAGCACGTGTTTCCCTGAGCCCCAGCCAGGAGTGATCCTTGAGCACACCTGGGTGTATCCCTTCCCAAAAAAACAAAATAGAATACTTAAAAACTAAATTCAGGGCTGGAGTAATAGCACAGCAGCTGGGTGTTAGCCTTAAACACAGCTGAGCTGGGATAGACCCTGGGTTGATTTCCATATGGCATCCCATTTGTTCTCCTGGGCGTGCCAGGAGTGATTGCCACTGGGTGTGGCCCCCAAACAAACAAAGTCCTAAATTCAATTTACCAATAGTTTGTTAATGGTGAGGATTTTTTTTCTCTTTTTGCCACACCTGGTTTTGCTCAGGGATTCTCCTGGCTCTGCACTCAGGAATGAACTCATAGCAGTGCTGGGGGACCATATAGGATGCTGGGGATCAAACCTGGGTTGGCGCAAGTCAAGCGCCCTACCTACTGTACTATAGCTCAGGCCTTTTTTTTTTTTTTCCTCAGCCAGCTGTGCTCTGGGCATAATTCTGCCTCTGTTCAGGGATTACTCCTGACATGCTTGAGGGACCATATGGGGTGCTAGGAATAGCACTGGGCTTGGCCACATGCAAGGCAACAGTATAATACCGCTTGACCTATCTCTCCAGTTCTCTCAACAATAGCTTTCAAAGCAGCATATGTGTCTGTCACTAGAAGCACAAAAGATCTGATATAGAAGGGCTTACGGGTGCATAAATATATAGCTAAGGTACAACACGGACAAATTCCTGTAAAGTTTTAGAATGTGCCCTTCTCCCTGGCTGTGCTCCATTGACCCTGATTCCTGGAGGAAAAAAAAAATTCTAGAGTTAGAAAGATAGCTCAAAGTACCATATGTTCCCCTGAGCAACTCTGCTAGTGACCAGGAGGAACACAAAGCTCCTGGGCACCGATGAATGTGGCCCCCAAACTAAAAATCAAAAAGCCTGACACAGTCTCGAGTAAATATATGATGGAAATAGGTTGGGAAAATGAGAGGAGATGTTAGAAGTAAATTCAGCTCCTGCCAAGTTTTGCATCCATGGCTCGAGACAGAATAATAGGTCTTAACTTCAAACCCGGCAATTCCATATGGTCGGGCCTCCAGCACGGCTAGGAATGATCCCTCTTAGTGCATGCAGAGCCAGCAGCAAACTCTTAGATATCTACGCGTGTGCTCGCCGCAAACCCCCCACCCCTATAAAAATAAAAGAAAGAAAGCAAAGAAAAGGCCTTAACAGATTTCCACAAAAGGAAACTCATCTCTGAGGCTCTCCATATGGAACACTAAGGCACGGGAACAAGAGGGACCTCAGAGACTACAAGTCCCAGAATTCACAGGGAACAGAGCGGCGGAAGCTGTAATCATACATAGGGCGAGCCTCAGCCACGCCTCTCCCTCCCCGGAACACACCTCCGCCTCCTTTGAAGTCTCCCGTGGCAAGTCGGGAACTGTAGTTTTCACGACCACTCAGCGCGAGCAAGCCCCGGGGCCTGACGGGGTTTGTAGTCCAGACGCCGGCGCGCAGGCGCAGCGGAGGTCGGGGCGGGGCGGCGGCACTGCGGTGAAAGCCGAAGCAGCGGGCGGGCAGGCGATCGGGGGGCGGGCGGACATCTTGGGATCCGGCGAGCGGCCGGGCCGGGCCGAGCAGGGCGCCGCGGACCTCAGGTGAGCTCGGGATGTGGCCCTCCTTCGTTCGGGCTCGAGGGAGGACGCCCGCGCCGCCGCCCAGCTGCTGGCACTTCCCTGCACCGCGCCGCGCCGCGCCGACAGCTGCCCACCCCGGGAGTGGCCTTTGCCTTTCGGGCCCGGAGGGAGCTGCCTGCGCGGCGGGGGCGCCCGGGGCGCGGGTGCGGGGAGCGGCTCCCTCCACCCGAGCCTTTCGCCGGGCGCTCGCCTCCCCTCGGGAGGGGGAGAACTGCTTGGAACCTTTCCCAGAACGGGGGCGCCCGCGCGCACCCCCTGCCCGGGCATCGTGACGGACAATCCCCGCCTCGCCGCCTCCTCATCGCAGCGCAAGAACAGTGACTGCCCCTCGCCCAGCCCCCCAGGACGGTGCCACGCCTAGGACCATGACAAGCCCCGACCCCCCGACCCCCCAGGCAGCCCCTACTCCCAGCAGAGGGGCGCCCCGCTGCTCTTCCTGCCACTGGTGACAGCCCGGGCCTGCACGCTGTGCGTGACCCTCTTTCCCCACTGCGACTTGCACACTCCGGTTGGAGAGCCCAACACCCTGTCCACCCCCTTGTCCAGGCCTCTGTCTGCGTCCCCTGCCCCCTGTCTCTCTCTGTCCAGCTCGCCCTGCTGCTGCTGGCTGCTCTCCTTGAAATTGCAAGCCTGCCCTTTGCCCCCCTGGAGATTCCTTGCAGCGCCCTCCCCACTCGCCCTGTGCTACCTAGAGGTGGGGTGGGGTGGGGTCTTCGCTGGCCCCTGAACCCGGCTGTGGCTGCCAGGCCTTGCCCTCCACTGGAGATTGATTCCATTTTCGGGGCTAGCGTCCACCCATCCACCCACCCTTTCTTTCCTCGTTGCCCCCAGCTCCCTTCCTATCTATCACTTGATACCTGTGATCTTAGTTCTCTGCCCTGGCTCCCGTGTCCATTTCACATTTCCACTCTCTGCTGCTTGGGACTATGGGGTGGGGTGGGGTGATGGTGTGTGTGTAGGGGGTGGTTAGAGGTGTTCCTCCCTCCCCCAGAATGACCCCCTCCAGAAGTCCCCTGACTTTGAGGGCTTTGGGGGCAATGGGCATGGGGTATGTAATCCCTGGGGTACATGCCCAGTATGGGGCATGGACTTTGGGGTCAATGGGTAATAGGAGGCACTCCCTCCCAAGAAAGGACACAGCCGGGGCTTGAACCCGCTGAATTTAGGATTAAATTTAAATGAGTGCTCCCCCCATCCCAATTTTTCTTGCAAATAGGCTCCAAGGATTTGGCCTAAATCATGGGAGTCAGGCACTCAGCCATAAGTGGCCTGGGGTGGGGGGCTAGATAAAGTCTGGGCACTTCCGCTGGGAAGATGGCTTCGTTTCTGCACCAGTAGCCCTATTTTGATTGCGCTGGGGAGGGGGGGCGCTGGGAGGAAGTCTCCCATTTCTTTTTTGGAAGCGGGGGATGGGAGACAAGAAAGGTGAGCAGCATTCTGGCTCGCTGGAGCTGCCCTGCAGGAGTCGCGACCTTGCAGCCCTGCTCCATGGCTGGCTTATCTGAGCGCGCCTGGGAGAGAGGTGGATGCCATGCTTGGCTCTGGCTCCGTGTCCCAGGCCTCAGGCCGCCTTTCCTCCCCACCCCGCACACCCTTTCCTGGAATGTTTAGACTTCGGCGAATGACAGAACTGCCGCGGGTTCAGGCCGGGCTGGGCGTCTTCTCAGAAGGGGAATGGAGCCTTCGAAACTGGGTGCACCTAAAGCTGTGCTTGGAGGGGGCCCTCGGGCTGCACTAGCAGGACTAATTCCTACCGCCATTCCCGCAGCCGCAGGCGGGCCTTAGCTGTGACTCACATCCCTGAGCTTGGAGCCCAGCGAGCCTGGCACAGGAAGGGGCCTAAAAGGCGCTGAGCTCAGCCCTGTGCTAGGGGAGGCAGCCGAAGGGTGGTTCAAGTCACCCCCCCCCACCCCACTTCCAGCGTGGGATAAACAGGAACTGGAGCCTGGCTCAGCAGGAGAGGACCTCTGGGAGAGCCCGTGACTAGGCCTCCTGGCAGAGCTTCTGAGGCTGTCCCTGCCCCCTGCCCTAGGTCTATTCTCAGAGGATGGGCTGCGGAGACTGAGCTGCCGCCATGATTGGAGGCTTATTCATCTATAATCACAAGGGGGAGGTGCTCATCTCCCGGGTCTACCGAGATGACATCGGGTGAGTGCCCCCTGGCCAAGCCAGCTGTGCCCCCCTCCCCTGGCCCCCTCTTACCCGGCATGGCAGGGCCAGGTCTGTTCCTACCAAAGGTGTGACTTGGTTCCACCCACACCCTTCCCCGGCCCTGGGAGCTCAGCTGCTCCACCATCAGGCTCAGTGGCATTTGCCTGGCAGCTGGCAGTGGGCCCCAGGCAGGACCTATGGAATGAGGATGCGCCCAGGGTCCCAGCAACTCCTTCCCCTTGGTGCCTCCCGTTTCCCTTAGTGGGGAGATGAGTGCTGATACCGTGGCAGGTTGAACCTTCCTCTGAGGAGTGGTGAGCTGCCTTCAAGGAATGGATTTGGTAGCTAGGCTGGAGGCTCTGATCTCAGCCCTACTTGCAAAAAGACTCTGGCTCAGAGACTTCTCTGTATTCTCTGGAAAGCCTCCTCTTAAGGCTGCCCGATCCCCACCCCCCTCTCTCAGAGGGCATAGGCTGCAGGCTCAGCTCTTTCCCCCTTCCTCCTAGAGGCTGAGCTGGCCTTTCTCTGCAGATTACCAGCAGCTGTTTGTCCTAGGCCCCTCACACCTTCGAGGAGGCTCAGCTTTACTTCTCTTCCAGCCTCCCTCTCCCCCGCATGCTCCTGTGCTCCCCCCCCCCCCCCCCCGATTTGGGGGCTGCCTTGCAGCCTCGGCGTCTCTAATGAGATGAGGCACCTCTGCTTCATGCTGTGCTGTTTTCCTTTCTCAGTGCGCTTGGGGTGGATGGCCTGAGCAGGCCTGCCAGTGTCACCGCTGTGTGGCCCCTGGCTCCCTGCTAGTGGGCTGACCTGCCCTTTGTGGCTGTTTGTCCCTGGGTGGCAGAGCATGGGGTCGGGTTGTGGCAGCTTAATCCTGGCTAGCAGTCCCCATCTGCCCCTCTCCCACCCCGGAGGGGCTGGGGAAGCCAGGCCAGGCCAGGGAGCACACCAGCCTGCACGCCTTGCTCTGCTCAGCACCTTCCTCATGGTGAGTGCTGTCCCCCCAGTGTGTGGTGTCTAACCCTCTCTCTCGTTGCTGTCACTCTCCTCCTCTTGCTGGCGTCATTTCTCTCATCCCATCTCATTGGCTGCCGTAGCAATAGGTAAGCGGCCTGTCAAGCTGCTGCCGAGGCACAGGTGGGTGGGGGCCCTGCCCCCATTATGGTCTTCTTCAACCTCCTTCATTCTCTGAGCCCGCTGGCTCAGGAACTTGTGGATCTGCTCCCTTCCCTAATGGTGGGTCATGGGTGGGCGACCACAGAAGCAGCAGCATCTCTTTTCTTTCTGGGTCCTGGGAAGCCAGATGTAACCCTGGGATAGGATTAGGGTACAGAAGGGCCAAGAACAACCCTCCCTTGGCCCTCGGGAACTCAATTACACTAGGTTTGCTCTGCCCTGTTGTCCTTGCCTGCCATCCCTGAGACTGCCCTGTCTCCCAGCCTTTGACACCAGCCCAGCTTAGGGCATCTCTCTCCCTACCCTAAAATGGGCATCATGAAAGAGCCAACTCAGTCCTTTAGGCCCCTAGTGTGTTGAATTTCCACAGTGAGGGCGTAGGGACCCTTAGCAACGAGGCCAATCCTTGCTGGGTGCTGAGTGTCCCATGGGCTCCCTTCCCACCAGGAGGAATGCTGTGGACGCCTTCCGGGTCAATGTCATCCACGCCCGGCAGCAGGTGCGCAGCCCTGTCACCAACATCGCTCGCACCAGTTTCTTCCATGTCAAACGATCCAACATCTGGCTGGCAGCTGTCACCAAGCAGAATGTCAACGCCGCCATGGTCTTTGAGTTCCTCTATAAGATGTGTGATGTGATGGCTGCCTATTTTGGCAAGATCAGTGAGGAGAATATCAAGAACAACTTTGTGCTCATATATGAGCTACTGGATGGTGAGACTGGCATGGGTGGTGGGCCCAAGAGGGGGTTCGGGCTTGGAGTGGGAGTGAGCTGCAGTGCCGGGGTGCTTCCTTTTCTGGTCTTTAGAGCCCTGAGAGGGCTGGTTCAGATCAACACTTATATGCTACTTGGAAGCAGCACAGAGTCAGGTGAACTCTGAACCCTGAACCTGTGAAGTTGCTAGCGAGTAGGACTCTTACCTGGGCTTGGGGTTGGGCCTCTTGAAGATAACCTCATTTCCTCTCTTACTTTGGTAGTTTGAGCTTTAGTTCATGGACTGTTCTCACAACTGGTCCACAACACTGGTCTCAGAGCCTGGAAGAGGGGGAAATACTGAAGTTACTGGAGTGTATTGTTGTGGATCATTTATTGGATTTGGTTGTTTTTTGCTTTTTGGGCCACATCTGGCATTGTTCAGAGCTTTGTCTTGGCTCTGTGCTCGGGGATTACTCCTGGCCATGCTCTGGGGACCATATAGAGAGTATCAGGGATCGAACCTTGGTTGGCCACATGCAAGGTGAGCACCTTCCTCACTGCTCTCTCTCCAGTCTCGATTGGAATTAAGGAATTAAGCAGTCCTTCCAAATCCCTGCAAATCTATTTACAAACTGGCTATGTGAACCTTCTGTTGATGTTCACCATTAGATGAAACAAAATGAATCTGATCCTTTTGATTGCTTTCCTTTGAGCACAAATCCCAGAGTTCGTGCTCTGTCTGAATCTGCATAGCAACAGTGGATGCTCTTCCTGCCAGAGTCCTGCTATCCATTTTTGGCCAGACTATGGAAGGGGTTATAAGAAAAGAGCCATCAGGGGCCGGTGAGGTGGCGCTAGAGGTAAAGTGTCTGCCTTGCAAGCGCTAGCCAAGGAAGGACTGCGGTTCGATCCCCGGCGTCCCATATGGTCCCCCCAAGCCAGGGACAATTTCTTAGCGCTTAGCCAGGAGTAACCCCTGAGCATCAAACAGGTGTGGCCCCTCCCTAAAAGAAAAGAAAAGAAAAAAAGAGCCATCAATGCTTTCTAGGGACTGATGGTGCCTTTTTTTTTTTTTTTTTTTTTTGCAGAGATATTAGACTTTGGCTACCCACAAAACTCTGAGACAGGCGCACTGAAAACCTTCATCACCCAGCAAGGCATCAAGAGCCAGGTATTCCAGCCACTGTCCGCAGATACACCACTTCCCTCTCCTCCAGCTGGCCCTGAGCTTGTGGGTGCTGACTTGGCCCAGCCCAACAGGAAGTGCTGGCCTAATCTGTAGGCTTGTGGGCTCCCACCCTAGCAGCAGCCGACTCAGCACCTCTGTTTCTCAGAATTTAACTCGAGCATGGGAGGAGGGACTATGGATTGGCCTGGTATTCCTGGGGTGAAGAGTGCCGGCATGGTCCTCTGAGATCTCAGTCTCATAACCTTCTCCTTCTTTCCCCCTGCTGCCTCCTGTCTTCATCTCCCTGTGGCATTGTCCTGGCCCTCTGGTTCCCAGCATCAGGTAACTGTTTCTTCAGCTTCCTCCCTGAAGCTTTGCTCCTTTATTTCTACCCCCTGCCCCCAGGGGCCTGTGGAAGCAGATGGGTGACAGGAACTCAGTGGGGTGGGGTAGATTTTAGGATGAAGTGGGAGAAGAGGAGCAAGGCCACTGTCATTTGTCTTGGGTCCCCATTAGACGAAAGAAGAGCAGTCCCAGATCACCAGCCAGGTGACCGGGCAGATCGGCTGGCGGCGGGAAGGCATCAAGTATCGCCGGAATGAACTCTTTCTGGACGTGCTGGAGAGTGTCAACCTCCTCATGTCCCCACAGGGTCAGGACTTGGTGGGGCCTGGAAGAGTTTGGGTGGGGGGAAGGGAGCGGTGCTGGACCTCACTCAGCTGCTTCACTTTACCATCCATTTCCAGGACAGGTGCTGAGTGCCCACGTGTCTGGGCGGGTGGTAATGAAGAGCTACCTGAGTGGCATGCCCGAATGCAAGTTTGGAATGAACGACAAGATTGTCATTGAGAAGCAGGGCAAAGGCACAGCTGATGAAACCAGCAAGAGGTGCCTGAACCCAGGGAGTGGGCTGCTGCAATGACCCTGTGGGTTCTGGTGAATCCAAACTTCCCCAGGTCTTCCCTTGGGTCCTGGTACAAACTGCCTTTTCCCAACATTATGTGCTGTGCTTGGTGGTTGTGCTGGATGTTGGTATGTCATGGGGGCGGGGGTGTGCTCTTTATGCTGGGGACTCAGCACCCTTGTCTGGCCTCTGTCTGGGACCAGAGGTGCTTCTGTGCATACTCAAGGGCTCTGAACATGTTCCTGGAACCTCTGGGTTGAGGGTCACAGATTCCCCCAGATGATTAGCTTGCAAAACTCCAGCTCCCCAACTACTGTTGGGTCAGAAAGCTGTACTTGGAACAGCTTTTCATAGTGCAAACTTCACTCTGGTTCTGGGGCCTTGGTGGGGCAGAAGCTGAATCCTGCTTTCTTGCGGCGCTCCATCTGAAGTGGCTTTGTGCCCTGTTTGTAGTGGGAAACAGTCAATCGCCATCGACGACTGCACCTTCCACCAGTGTGTGCGGCTCAGCAAGTTCGACTCGGAGCGCAGCATCAGCTTCATCCCTCCAGATGGGGAATTTGAGCTCATGAGGTGCTGTTGGGGTGTGAGGGAGCGTGACGGGGCTGGGACCTGTCAGTGAGGTGCTGAAATCCACTTTTGCTCCTCGCCACTGAAGGTATCGCACCACCAAGGACATCATTCTCCCTTTCCGGGTGATTCCTCTCGTGCGGGAAGTGGGGCGCACCAAGCTGGAAGTCAAAGTGGTTATCAAGTCCAATTTCAAGCCGTCTCTCCTTGCTCAGAAGATTGAGGTGAGCCTGAGGCGCTGGGAGGAAAAAGCGTTTTCCAGGAACCAGGGTGGCGGCTGTCAGGGCTTGGCAGTTCTCCTGAGCACACGCATGTTCCTTTTAGGTGAGGATCCCAACCCCTCTGAACACAAGTGGGGTACAGGTGATCTGCATGAAGGGGAAGGCCAAGTATAAGGCCAGCGAGAACGCCATCGTGTGGAAGTGAGTCTGCTCTGCTGGGCTCAGGGTGGTTTGGGGCACCCCCTTGTTCAGCATTGCCTTTTGTCCAGAGAGAGGGAGCCAGAGTGGGCATGTGTTGGGGTAAGTGGGGATGTCTGCTTCCGCAGCAGTTTCTGTTGGGGCTGGCACCCCTTCCCTAGTGTGACTGCGCACAGGCTGTGTTACCAAGATGCTGTAACAGTTAGTTCTCTGTTTGCCCTAAGAATCCTGTGGATTAGAGAGCAAAGAGCAATAAATAAGCCTATGTATCCCAGCAGGAGCTGCAGCTCACAGTGCTCAAGGAATAATGGGCCCAAGGCTCTGTAACAAGTAGTTTTCGGGGATCTCTTCATTTTTCTTTGTCTTGGTACCTCTCATAGGCTCTGTGTCTTCTTACAATCCCCACCACACACCTGTCTCCCCCTTAAAATTCCTTCAAATTACCAAGGGCAAGTGTTGCCCATTGCCCTTGTGTTTTCAGGATTAAGCGCATGGCAGGCATGAAGGAATCACAGATCAGCGCAGAGATTGAGCTGCTGCCTACCAATGACAAGAAGAAATGGGCTCGACCCCCGATTTCTATGAACTTTGAGGTATGGGAGAAGGTGGGCCCTAGAGCTTTGGCAGGGTGTGGCAGAAAGAGATCTTTTAAATCAACCTTTGCACCTTGAAAAGAGAAAACCTAGCCCCAGAGAGACCAATAGCAGTGATCTTGGCATAGACCCATTTCTTTCTCTTTGGGCCTCCACTAGAAATTAATATTCACACTGACCTGACAGACGTCTTGAAACTGTAGAGATAATACAGGAGGCAAGACACTGGCCTTAACATGTGGCCATGGCACCTGTGATCTTGGGTCTTTTTGTGGAGGGGTTGGGGGCATTGGCTGTACTCAAGACTTATTCCTCACTCTGCTCAGGAATTACTCCTCCTAAAGGGCTTAGAGGGCCATATGGGATGTCGGGTTGGCCACGTGCAAGGCAAGTATTTTTTGTTTTTTGGTTTTGGGGTCACACCCAACAGTGCTCAGGGGTTACTCCTGGCTCTGTGTTCATAAATCGCTCTTGGCAGGCTTAGAGGACCATATGGGATGCTGGGGATCAAACCAGGGTCAGCCATGTGCAAGGCAAAGGCTCTATTCTCTATGCTATTGCTCCAGCCCCTAGTGCCTTTCCTGATTTAACTCCCTGTACTATATACAGTCCCCTGAGTATAACTGGGATCACTTTTCACCACAAAGCCAAACGCCACCATTACCGCAATCCCTCAAAAAGGAAAAAAAAAACCCACAATTTTTGCTTTTGTGCGACACCCACTGGTGCTTGGAGACTAATTCTGGCTTCCTGCTTGGGGAACACTCCAGCTGATGATGGGGGAGCCAAGAGGTGCTGAGGATCAAATCTAAGCCTCTTGTGTGCAAAGCATCAATATCCTTTAAGCTATCTCCCATCCCCAGGCAGAAATCTTTAACTTTATTTGGTGTGACCTTCAAACAGTTCTTTTCCTTCTTTTTTTGTTTTGTTTTGTTTTTGTTTTTTTGGGCCACGCCCAGCAGTGCCCCGGGTTACTCCTGGCTCTCTGCTCAGAAATCACTCCTATCAGGGGCCGAGAGATAGCACAACATTGGGGTAGCAGGGATAGGGCGTTTGCCTTAGATGCAGCAGGACGGTGGTTCAAATTCCAGCATTTTATATGGTCCCCTAAGCTGCCAGGTGTGACCCAAAAAACAAAAACCAAAAAAAGAAAAAAAGAAATCGCTCCTGGTAGATACGGGGGACCATATGGGATATCGGGATTTGAACCACCTTTGTTCCTGGGTTGGCCGCTTGCAAGGCAAACCGCTCTACCGCTGTGCTATCTCTCTGACCCCCAAACAGTTATTTTAGATTGGTTGCTAGATAAGACAAAAAGTTGCTGGCAGAAAAAGGGCTGACTTTGCTTTGTTAGACATATAATTTTCTCCACCTTATTTTAAATGCATAATGTTGAACAGCGAAGTATCAAGTCATTTCTATGATTGCTGCTTCCTCCTGATTAAAGGTATTGATTCAAGTTATTACAAGCAGGGCCTGATTTTAAATCTAAAATGATTGCTAGTTACTCTAGGATATAATTTTTTTTAGTAACCTCTTCAAGGACCCCTTAGAAGCTTCCTGATACTCTTTTTGTTTTGTTTTTGTGCCACAACGTCCAATGCTCAGAGCTTACTCTGTGCTACTAATACCAGGATTCAGTGCTGGATCTGTGCCTTAAGTTCTGTTCTGCTGCTCTGTCTTCCCCATACTCTCTCTCCATTCTCCTGATTTTAAGACCTCATTCCTCAATTTCGCCCTGAACTTGCAATGAGATAGGACATGGCTTTGGAGCTTTCTAGAAGTCAGAGCATCTAGGCAGGAAGGCCATATTCCTAACCAAAACTATCCCTTACCCAGGTGCCATTCGCACCCTCTGGCCTCAAGGTGCGCTACTTGAAGGTGTTTGAACCGAAGCTGAACTACAGCGACCATGATGTCATCAAATGGGTGCGCTACATTGGCCGCAGCGGCATTTATGAGACCCGCTGCTAGCTGCCCTGCCATCGCTAGCCTGCCTCCCCACCCACTCTTCCACAGGCCCAGCTGCCCCTGGCTAGCCACCACACATCCGTGTCTTCTCCCTCCTGCTTTGCTGCCTTCCCTTTGCACCAGCCCCCGAATCTAGGTCTGGACCAACCACACTGCAAGCAGGACTTGGGGGGCAGTCCCTAGGCTCCCTTGGCAGGGTGGTTTCTGGGGCTCCTAACTCCTCCATCCATCGGTCTCCCTGGCCCATTGCTAAGCTCTGAGTTCTGTGACCAAAGCCAGGTGGGCTCCTCCCTCCTCCTTCCCCCGTGGCCACATTTCTCTGGAGTGGAGGGGTTGGCTACCCCTCCACTTAGAGCGTCCCCCAAAGGCCAGTAACGGCATCCCCAGCCCTCAATCCCTGTCTGCTTTGGGATAGTGTGAGCTTCATTTTGTACAAGTGTGACTTTGTCCAGTTATACCTAATAAACTCTGTAGAACGGAGTTACTGGGTAAGTGTTGATGCAGGAACCGTGTGGGACTTCGGGGTGGATGTAAGGTTGGTTACCGAGCCCTGGTTGTCTTTACCTTTAGGTTCAGAAAGCTCCATACTCTCAAGGTTCATGCTTGGCTTATCTCAATTGCAAGCCCCTTAAAGGTGTCTGTATGTGTGTAAAAGCCTTTTGTGTAAGGAGTGTGTGTATAAGCTTCATGTGTAAAGGGTGTGTGCGTGTGGGTGTGTGTGCACGCGCGCGTGTTTTTTTTTTGAGCATGTGAATTCTCCACACAGAATTCTCCAGTGAGGGAGAAAAACCTCGACCATCCAAGTTCTTAGTCTCACCATTGCTGGTCTCCTTGTTCCTCTGTGAGTAAAACCTCAAGGGGCAGACTGGCTCCAAGGCCATAAGGATATTTTTTTTTCTTTCTTTTTTTTTTTTTTTTTTTTTTTTTTTTTGGTTTTTGGGTCACACCCGACAGCGCTCAGGGGTTACTACTCCTGGCTCTATGCTCAGAAATCGCTCCTGGCAGGCTCGGGGGACCATATGGGATGCTGGGATTCCAACCACCGACCTGCATGCAAGGCAAACACCCTGCCTCCGTGCTATCTCTCCACTCCCCGATATTTTTTTCTTAATTCACCCAGCTCTTCAGGATTTGCCTGATTGACAGAGCTGCTGCTAGCTTTTCACTTGATCTCTGTTGTCCATCCTGAGAATTGGCTTCTAAACTCCATCATGTTCCCAGTTTCCTCTTAAGTATCTCCGAACTTTTCTCCTTCCTCCCACCAAAGAACCCTACAGTACCAGCAGAGAGTATTCCCTGCCCTGTTGATGTATGAAAAAAGCAGAAAAAAATTAATTAAAAACATGTGTGTGTGCTCAACCAGTCTCCCTTATTTGATTTAATCTTTTTTTGTTTTTGTTTTTTTTTTTTTTTTTTTTGGTTTTTGGGCCACACCCTGTGACGCTCAGGGGTTACTCCTGGCTATGCACTCAGAAGTTGCTCCTGGCTTCTTGGGGGACCATATGGGACGCCGGGGGATCGAACCGCGGTCCGTCCTAGGCTAGCGCAGGCAAGGCAGGCACCTTACCTCCAGCGCCACCGCCCGGCCCTTTGTTTTGTTTTTGGGCCACACCCATCGGTGCTCAGGGGTTATTCCTGGCTATCTGCTCAGAAATAGCTCCTGGCAGGCACAGGGGACCTTATGGGACACCGAGATTCATTGGAACCAACCAGCTTAGGTCCTGGATAGGCTGCTTGCAAGGCAAACACCACTGTGCTCTCTTTGTCTCCGGCCCTGATTTCATCTTTTTTTACAAGTCTAAACATCAGAACATTTTTAATAGACAGTTAAAATAGCAAACTCCCATTTTCATCATCCAGCTTCAACAATTGACCAAAACCTTCCCCACAATCTCTCCATCCTTGCCAAGTGTCATCCACTTGAAATTTTTCTCCGGCATATCTCCTGAAGTTGAACAAGATCCATTGTGCTGCTTCAGTCAGGGCTACCTGAAGTTTTCCACTGTGACCCTTTTTTGTTTGTTTGTTTGTTTTTGTTTTTGAGTCAACACCCAGCAGCACTCAAGGGTTACTCCTGCCTCTATGCTCAGAAATCACTCCTGGCAGCTCGGGGGACCATATGTAGTGCCGGGATTCGAACCACTGTACTTCTACATGCAAGGCAAATGTCCTACCTCCATGCTATCTCTCCGGCCCCAGTGTGACCCCTTTTCAACTGAGATCAACTTTGGAACCTTACTATTGCCTAGTCTTAGCACAATTTAAGCAACTAGTTTTAAATCATAGGTTCTCCGAGCTCTTGCAGTGTTTGGGGTTTATTCTTATTTTGGAGTGTTGGAGTAGTACCTAGCAGTACTTAGGGACTACTCATGGGTCGGTGCTGCGGGTAAGAGGCACCATGTGTTAGTAGGGAATTCAGCCCTTTCATTCCTTTGTGCAATGCGTATCTCAACCCCCTGTACTCTCATTCCAGTCTTACGATATTTTTGTGTTTTGGGCCATAACCAAGTGATGCTTAAGGCTTACTCCTGGCTCTACTGCTCATAGATTACTGCTGGGGATCCAATCCAGATGGGCTGTGTACAAAGGAAGTGTCCTTCCCCTTGTACTATTATCGCACTTGCCCTTTGGAACATTTTTGGAACCAATTCTGTAATTTCTCCATCAGAATTCCTATCATTTACAGTAAAGTGCTGTTTAAATCTAGAGGCATACTAGCTTTTCTAAACTAGAGAACGTTGACATTAATCATGATGGCACCTGCCTAATTTTGAAAACATAGCTGAAGTAGGGGGGGATTAAATTATATATATATATATATATATATATATATATATGAAGTAATGGGATTGTTCTAGGATTTAAAAAACATGGAACTTCATATATAGAGCCTGTCATTCCTGGTGCAGAGTGAGTGTTTCAGGTGTTAGGTCTGGAATAGAGGCCAGTGAACTGACACACATAGCACAGTGGGCAGGGCGTTTGCCTTGCACATGTGACTGACCAGTTAATATTCCCTAGGACCCCCATATGGTCCCTCAAGCACAACCCACAGATGTGGTCCACTCTACCCACCCTCCAGAATCTTGATTATTTTTTAATCTGGTGTTGAGTAGAGTGTGCTCGGGGAAGGAGAAAAGTCCGGATGGGCATAATCTACCTGGAACTGCTGAAATCTCAAATACAAAACGGCTATGACAAAGCAGCCACAGGCAGGGGGGACCTGTAGGCATCCCGCAATGGCTCAGGCCTGCTGCACCAGAAGAGGGGAGAGCCGTGAGTCAGCAGCAGCAAGGGCTTTTAGGCGGGCTTCGGCACGGGCCGTAACGTGCGCGCAGAGAAGGCGAGGAGCGCTGCATTATCGACGCTCCGTCGTCCCTCGGGGAGGCCCAGCTGGCATGCACCAGCTGATAAGCAAGGAAGGAGTCGCAGCGCTCCAGCGGGCCCCGACACCAGCGGAATGAGCGCTGCGCAGGCGCAGAGCGGGCCGCTACGGCCCAACCTCCGCGGCGCCTGCGCAATCATCAACCACCCCCAACCGGTTCTCTTCCGCGCGGCCCATTCGCCTTCCTTACGTCATCGCGACGCACGTCCCGGGCGGCGACCCCGACCCTGCTCGCTGCCGGGGGGCGGGGCTCGGCCAGGGAGTCTACGGCGCCTGCGCAGGACGGGAGCCGTCCAGGAACATGGCGACTTGCGCCGAGATCCTGCGGAGCGAGTTTCCCGAGATTGACGGGCAGGTCTTCGACTACGTGACGGGTGAGCCGGGCCGAGTCAGCGCGCTGCGGGGGTGGTGGTGGGATCCAGGGGCACGTCCGAGGACAAAGCCTCCTCGGGGAGGGCAGGCTCCAGCCTCTTGCTAGGCCTCTCTTGGGTCCCGAGACTGAGGCCACGGTTGGGGATCTGAGGCGTGTGTGTCCTCGCCCTTCCCGCTCATCTTCCTCCTCCTGGCCCCAGGCGTCTTGCACAGCGGCAGCGCCGACTTCGAGTCTGTGGATGACCTGGTGGAAGCCGTGGGGGAGCTGTTGCAGGAGGTGTCCGGGGACAGCAAGGATGACGCGGGCATCAGGGCGGTGTGCCAACGCATGTACAACACTCTGCGCCTGTATGTGCGGGATGCAAGGGCAGGGCGGAGGTTGCAGACCCCGGGCCTCGGAGCTTTCTCCCCTTCTCCCCCAGAATCCAACTAATCCTGTGCCTTCTCTTCTCCTCCTCGACTACCTCAAGGGCCGAGCC
Organism: Suncus etruscus; assembly: GCF_024139225.1. Classification (NCBI taxonomy): domain Eukaryota; kingdom Metazoa; phylum Chordata; class Mammalia; order Eulipotyphla; family Soricidae; genus Suncus; species Suncus etruscus. The sequence goes on from NC_064853.1 coordinate 94,330,650, forward strand.
ACAGAGCCAGGGAAACAGCCAAGTCCTCTTGGACGCGCCCATCCAGCTATCTAAGATAACAGAGAACTACGGTGAGAGTGAAGCCAGCGGTCTCCGTGTCTCACACACCGACCCCTCCACCCCAGTTCAGAACTCCTGACACCTCTTTTGCACCCACCAGATGGCAGGAGCTAATGTGTTGCTACTGAAGGCAAAAAAAAAAAAAAAAAAATGCTAGTTAGTGATGATGGCGTTTGGGGTGGGAGAAGTGAGTGTGGTAGGAAGCATTTGGACCCTGGAGAGGCCCAGGCTGAATCCTGCAACTTCATAGCCAGCTGGCCGCTGGGGTAGAGACTACAGAGATGGGGATATAAGCGGGTATCATCCCCAGGGCACATCACACACACACACCAAACCCAGCTGGCTTCTCGGCTGCAGCCTGTTTTCTGCAACTGTGAGAACAGGGTTGGGTTTTGCTTGTTTAATTAGAGAGAGGGCTAGCTACCGGATTGTGTGGCTTTCCTGAAGAGGTCTGTGTCTGTTTCATATTAGGCACTCAAATGTTAAGTTTCCCTTCCCTCAGGGAGAAGCTGACTGCTTTTCTTCTCGCTTACAGACTGTGACACTAAGCTTCCAGGACTGCTAAAGCGTGAACAGTCCTCGGTGAGGAGGTGGGAGGCAAGATGGGGGCTGTCTGGTGGAGGTCCTGGGTGGGCGAGGGAAGTGTGTGTTGTGATTTCTGGTTTCTCACTTTCCTGAATCTTCCATTCTGACAGTGCTGGGTCCCTTGAGAGGGTTCGAGGCTGAACCTATAATACAGCGAGATAGTCCAACCTGGGTTGGATACCCAGGATTGCTGGGCGTGGCCCCAAAACAAAACATGAAGGGGTTCTATCTGGGGTATTGGAGTCTCTACATCAGAATGACCTAGATCCATGTGGACTCTTAGACCGTGAATGCAAAGAAACTTGAGAAGGCTGAGGCGCGACTGAAGGCAAAGCAAGAGAAGCGCTCGGAGAAGGACACTCTCAAGACCAGCAACGCCCCGTGAGTCTGACAGGAAGGGTGGTGAAGGAAACCATGATTGTCTGCTAGGCTGGAAGAGAGGCTGGGAGGGCTACAGCATCTCTGTCTCCCTTCAAAAGAGTCTTGGAAGAGGCATCGGCCAGCCAAGCAGGCAGCAGGAAAGAGAGTCGCTTGGAATCATCTGGCAAAAACAAATCGTATGACGTGCGGATTGAGAACTTTGATGTGTCTTTTGGTGATAGGTAAGCAAGGGATGGTGGCAGCTGAAACTTCTTTTTCCAGTAAGGAATACTTGGGAAATAAAAGAGGATCCTGTTAAACTGTAGGGCCTTTGTCTCTAGAAGTGTCTTCCTCTTCCTCTTCTTGTAGGGTCTTGCTGACTGGAGCAGATGTGAACCTGGCGTGGGGGCGTCGCTATGGGCTAGTGGGTCGCAATGGACTAGGCAAAACGACACTGCTGAAGATGCTGGCCACAAGGAGCCTGCGGGTTCCAGCCCACATTTCCCTGCTCTACGTGGAACAGGAGGTGGCTGGGGATGATACCCCCGCCCTGCAGAGCGTGCTGCAGAGCGACACTGTACGTGAAGGTCTCCTGCAGCAGGAGCGTGAGCTCAGCGCCCAGATTGCGGCTGGCAGGTGAGGGCTGAAGACAAAGGATGCCATCTGCCCTTCCCTGGCTTCTGCCTTGTGCTCATTCCCCAGTGCAGGTGCCTGTCGTAATAAGCAGCAGTTCCATCCCGTTGCCCTCCCTGTGTTTCTGTGACCGGTCCTGTGCATGCCCCCTATGCTGGCAGCACCTCTCTCACCCCTTGGCCTGGGTACAGACACTCTAAGCTTACACTCCTCAGATCGACTGCTCTTCTCCCGATACCCACCCCAGGGCTGAAGGTTCAGGAGCAACACAGCTGGCAGAAATCTATGCCAAGTTGGAGGAAATTGAGGCCGACAAGGCTCCTGCTAGGTATGCAAATGCCCCCTCTACTCCTGTTTCTCTTTCCCCCTCCTGCCTGCTCTAGCCTACTTTGGTTTTTCCCTTCACAGGGCTTCAGTCATTCTGGCGGGGCTGGGCTTCACCCCTTCGATGCAGCAGCAGCCCACCCGGTGAGTGGCCCCGTGTTTCTCAACTTAGTACTGTCAGCTGTGGCCTCTGGGCTCAGCCTGACATTGCTCTGTATTTCCTCAGGGAGTTCTCTGGTGGCTGGAGGATGAGATTGGCCCTGGCCCGGGCCTTGTTTGCCAGGTGAGTCTCGGGCCTGTGTGTGGAAGATGTGCCTTGGTTCTTGGGAGGCAGCAGCAGTTCAAGGACTTGGACCCTTATGCTTTGCCTTCTTTCCCATAGGCCGGATCTTCTGCTGTTGGATGGTGAGGTTGAAATGGATCACCCTGATTAGGGGTGGGAAAGGTTGGCAGCGCCCAGGTCCTTCGTCCTCCAGCCTTTCAACCCAATTGTGTCCTCCTCCACTTTTCTAGAACCCACGAACATGCTAGATGTCAGGGCTATCCTATGGCTGGAGAATTACTTGCAGGTAAGTTTCTCTATTAGGGGTCTCAAACTCAATTTACCTGGGGGCCGCAGGAGGCAAAGTCGGGGTGATCCTTGAGTGCAAAGTCAGTAAGTCTTGAACATTGGGGGGTGTGACCCAAACAACTAAAACAAAACAAAACAAAAAAAGATTCCTCTAGGGCAGAACCACAAAATGTTGTATGGAGGGCCTCGAGTTTGAGACCCCTGCTTTAGATGCTGGAGCAAATTTAGGGGGACTTCCCAAACATCCCAGAGCACTGTTTGATGACTGGCCCTCCTCTCCTCTGGCCCTCAGACATGGCCCTCCACAATCCTCGTCGTCTCCCATGATCGCAACTTCCTCAATGCTGTCGCCACTGACATCATTCATCTGCACAGTCAGCGGCTCGACGGGTACAGGGGCGACTTTGAGACTTTCATCAAGAGCAAGCAGGAGCGTCTCCTCAACCAGCAGCGTGAATATGAAGCGCAGCAGCAGTACCGCCAGCACATCCAGGTTCAAGAATAGGCAGGGCTGGCAGCTGGGTTGATATGCAGGTTCTGGGCTGAAGGGTCTGACCAGTGCCTGCGGTCACCTGCCCGCAGGTTTTCATTGACCGGTTCCGCTACAATGCCAACAGGGCCTCTCAAGTGCAGAGCAAGATCAAGATGCTGGAGAAGCTGTGAGTACTGTGTCCTTGACTCAGCCCTGACTCCAAGCCTCTGAAGGCTCTCCTCATTTTCTCAAGCCATCCTTTGCCACGCCCACCTCTCCACTCCCACAGTTCCTCCCCATCTACCCCCATTGTATATCTCCTCTCTGGAAACCAGCCTTCATTCCCTCCCCTGCAGAAAGCAAACTAATCTTGGTTCTCTCTGAGAGGTCATCTTGCCTAGGCAACCACTGATTACCATCTGACTGCATGTATTTGCTTGTTCTGGTCAAGCCACATAAATGGACTTAGAGTTACGTGTCATACATTTTCAGGTTCCCCATGTAATCATTCCATGTGTCTGCTTCATGTCTTTTTGTTTATTTATTGGGCTACACCCAGGAGTGCTCAGGTCTTACTCCTGATTGCACTCAAGAATCACTCCTAGCTGTGTGGGGGCTATGTGGGATGCCAGGAATCAAACTCGGGTCAGCCACATGCAAGGCAAGTGCCCTACCCACTGTCTTATGTTCTGACCCTATGCCTCATGTTTATTTGTGTCTGTATAATATTTCATCATTTGAATTAACTGTATTTTTTGTTCTTAGGTTTGTTTTTATTTTACTTTTGGGTTTCGTTTTTAGGCCACACCTGGCCATGTCCAGGAATTACTCTTAGCTCTGCACTCAGTAATTAGTCCTAGCAGTGCTAAGTGCCCATATGGGATGCCATGGATTGAATCTGGATCAGCCAAATGCAAGGCAAACCCACTATACTGTTGCTTCAGTCCCTAGCCTTTAAATCTTTTTTTTTTTTTTTTTTTTGTTTTTTTTGTTTTTTGGGCCACACTTGGTGGTGCTGAGAGGTTACTCCTGGCAGGCTGGGGGACCATATGGGATGCTGGGAATTGAACCTACATCATCCCAGGTTGGCCACTTACAAGGCAAATGCCCTACCGCTATGTTATCACTATGGCCAGGGACTTTAAATCTTGAAGCAGTCCTTCCAGAGGAACTGTTGGTAGAGGAACCTGAAGTCACAAGGCTGGGGCCAGAGAGTGCACAGATCCCATATGGTCCCCCCAGCCTGCCAGGAATGACTCTGAGCTCACAGCCAGGAGTAACCCCTGAGTGCTGCCTGGTGTGACCCAAACACCCCCTCCCCAAAAGTCACAAGAAGGCTTAGTGTTGGGTGACATTAAAACATAAACATGTTTCATCAGGAGGATACAGAGCTAATAATCCTTTTTTTTTTTTTTTTGGATTTTGGTTTTTGGGTCACACCCAGTGTCACTCAGGAGTTACTCCTGGCTCTGTGCTCAGAAGTCGCTCCTAGCAGGCCTGGGAGATCACATGGGATGCCGGGATTCTAACCACCATCCATCCGTACTGGATCAGCTAAGTGCAAAGCAAACGCCCTACTGCTGTATCTCTCCGGCCCCTGATAATCCTATTTTTCTGCATATATTTTTTGTTTGTTTTTTGTTATGTTTTTGGGCCACACCCAGAAGTGCTCAAGGGTTACTCCTGGCTATTTGCTCAGAAATAGCTCCTGGCAGGCACGGGGGACCATATGGGATGCTGGGATTCGAACCAACCACCTTAGGTCCTGGGTCAGCTGCTTGCAAGGCAAACGCCGCTGTGCTATCTCTCCAGCCCCATTTTTCTGCATATATTAAACTCGCAGAATGTGTGCTAAAAAAAAATGTTATCTGTTGTTGGAAGTATATCTTGTTACTTTTGGAATAAGAACAAAGGTGGGTTTTGGGGTAGATTTCTTGTAAATTGAATCCCACCCCTCTCTCTCCTCAGACCTGAGCTGAAACCGGTGGACAAGGAGATTGAGGTAGTGATGAAGTGAGTGCTGGACTGAAGGGGCAGATGGGGAAGTGCTTGTCTCGATCCACTCCATGCACCTCACCCTCACCTCCAACAGGTTCCCTGATGGCTTTGAGAAGTTCTCTCCACCAATCCTGCAGCTGGATGAAGTGGATTTCTACTATGACCCGAAGCACGTCATCTTTAGCCGTCTCTCTGTCTCTGCCGATCTCGAGTCCCGCATCTGTGTGGTATGTTGGCTGTTGCTTTTTATTTGGGGGCCATACCTATTGGTGCTCAACTTGGCTTGGCTTCTGGCTCTATCTATGTCCAGGGATTAACCCAGTAGGGTTCTGAGGATCACATGTAGTGCTGGGAATCAAACCCCAATCTGCATCCAAAGCAAGTGTCCTACCTGTGGTACTATTGCACTGGCCCATTAGCTGTTTCTGGGTTCTTTGAGCTTGACTGCTCCCACCTCCAATAAGAGAACAGTACTTGGCCTGAGCAGGGACATCTGATTGTGCATACACTGGCAAGTCTTCAGCCTGCCAGCACCTCTCCATAAGGAAAGAAAAGCCTGGAATATGGTATATGAATTCTTGGAAAGGACACTTAGTTTCAGTTCTGAGTTCTCCCAAACTAAAAGATAAAGGCTGCGGGGCTGGTGTGGTGGCGCTAGAGGTAAGGTGTCTGCCTTGCCAGCGCTAGCCTAGGATGGACCGAGGTTCGATCCCCCGGGCGTCCCATATGGTCCCCCAAGCCAGGAGCGACTTCTGAGCGCATAGCCAGGAGTAACCCCTGAGCGTTACCGGGTGTGGCCCCCCCAAAAAAAAAAAAAAAGTGGGCTGCAAAGTCAGGCTGCATGCAGTTTTGACTCTGCCATTTCCCAGAGTGGTTACCAAGCGGTGTCCTCAGCCTGACCCTGAACAGATGACACGGTGCTCTCTGAAGTGTTCAATCCCTGTGTGCAATAGGTGGTCAAGTGTTGGTTTCCTCTATATATTGATTTCTTCCTTTGCTATTCCCTCTGTTACCCAACACATGACTTGTTTCTTTTCTCTTTTAGTTCGTTTCTTTTTTTTTTTTTTTGGGGGGGGGGGGGTCACACCCAGCAGCGCTCAGGGGTTACTCCTGGCTCTATGCTCAGAAATCGCTCCTGGCAGGAACAGTGGACCATATGGGATGCCGGGATTTGAACCACCATCCTTCTGCATGAAAGACAAACACCTTACCTCCATGCTATCTCTCCAGTCCCAGTTTGTTTCTTTTTTTTTTTTTTTTTTTTGGTTTTTGGGCCACACCCTGTGAGGCTCAGGGGTTACTCCTGGCTATGCACTCAGAAGTCGCTCCTGGCTTGGGGGACCATATGGGACACCGGGGGATCGAACCGCGGTCCGTCCTAGGCTAGCGCAGGCAAGGCAGGCACCTTACCTCTAGCGCCACCGCCCAGCCCGAGGGCATTTTTTTTTTTTTTTTTTTTTTTTTTGGTTTTTGGGCCACACCCTGTGACGCTCAGGGGTTACTCCTGGCTATGCGCTCAGAAGTTGCTCCTGGCTTCTTGGGGGACCATATGGGATGCCGGGGGATCGAACCGCAGTCCGTCCTAGGCTAGCGCAGGCAAGGCAGGCACCTTACCTCCAGCCCCACCGCCCGGCCCCTTTGTTTCTTTTTTTTAAGGTTTATTTATTTATTAATTGATTGGTTTTGGGGCCACACCCAGTGATATAAATTAAATTAAAAGAAGAAAAAATAGGGGCCGGAGAGATAGCATGGAGGTAAGGCATTTGCCTTTCATGCAGAAGGTTTTCGGTTCGAATCCCAGCACCCATATGGTCCCCCAAGCCTGCCAGGAGTGATTTCTGAGCGTAGAGCCAGGAGTAACCCCTGAGCGCTGCCGGGTGTGACCCAAAAACGAAAAAAAAAAAAAAAAGAAGAAATAAAAATAATAAATAAAAATAGGGGCCAGAGAGATAGCACAGCGGTAGGGTGTTTGCCTTGTTCGCAGCCAATTTAGGACGGATGATGGTTCTAATCCCAGCATCCCATATGGTCGGTCCCTAAGCCTGCCAGGAGCATTTTCTGAGCACAGAGCCAGAAGTAATCCCTGAGCGCTGCTGGGTATAACCACCTCCCCAAAATAATGGGGGGCAGATGTGGCAAGTTTTCTTTTCTTTTTCTTTATCTTTTTTTGTTTGTTTTTTGGGTTACATCTGATAGTGCTCAGGGGCTACTTCTGGTTCTGCACTCAAAAATTGGTCATGGCAGGCTCAGGGAACCATATCGGATGCTGGGGAGTCAAACCTGGGTCCGCCGTGTGCAAGGCAAACGCCCTCCCCACTGTGCTATTGCTCTGGTCCCTATGACTTGCTTCTTTAAAATATTTCCTCAGGGGCCAGAGTGATAATACAGTGGGTATTATAATAATACAGTGCATGCCTTGCATGTAACTGATCCAGGTCAATCCACAGCATCATATGGTCTCCTATGCCCTGCCAGGAATAATTCTTGAGTTCAGAGCCATGAGTAAGTCCTGAGCACCCACAAATGTGTCCCTTTCCACCAAAAACAAATTCTTTTTTTTTTTTTTTTTTTTTTTTTTTTTTTTTTTGGTTTTTGGGCCACACCCGGTAACGCTCAGGGGTTACTCCTGGCTATGTGCTCAGAAGTTGCTCCTGGCTTGGGGGACCATATGGGACACCGGGGGATCGAACCGCGGTCCTTCCAAGGCTAGCGCAGGCAAGGCAGGCACCTTACCTTTAGCGCCACCGCCCGGCCCCCAAAAACAAATTCTTCAGGGATTGGATAGTGCAGGGGTTTACCTTCTATGTAGCCAACTTTGATTTCAATGCCCATCCTCACCTATGATCCCCAAAGCCATGCCAGGAGTGACTCCTGAGCAGTGCTGATGGTTAAGGTGCCTTGCTTTCCCAGATAATTTTTTTAGGGGACAAGGCACTCACATTGCTCACCCCAGACTGATCTTTAATACATACTGTCCCCCTGGAACTGCCAGGAGTTCTGAGTATCCTGGGATGTGACCCCAATAAAATAATAACTCTTGGGGCCAGAGAAATAATACAGTAGGTAGGGCACTTTACATGTAGGTGAATATAACTGACCTGAATTTGATCTCTGGCATCCATATGGTCCCCGAGCACTGGCAGGAGTGATTTCTGAGTGCAGAGCCAGGAGTAACTCAGATGTACTGCTGAGTGACCCAAAAACTAAAAAAAAGGAACAAACCTTTTTTTTAAGTTGGTGAAGAATGATCAGGCCTGGCCAAGATTGATTCTCCTCCCCTCTCTCCTGCCTACTGCTATGTTTATTCTTTTTGTTTTGTTTTGTTTTGTTTTTGGGTCACACCCGGCTGTGCTCAGGGTTTACTCCTGGCTGTCTGCTCAGAAATAGCTCCTGGCAGGCACGGGGGACCATATGGGACACCGGGATTGGAACCAACCACCTTTGGTCCTGGATCGGCTGCTTGCAAGGCAAACACCGCTGTGCTATCTCTCCGGGCCCTATGTTTATTCTTAATTGCTCTCCCATTCCTCCTAGGTGGGGGAGAATGGAGCTGGGAAATCAACCATGCTAAAGCTGCTTATGGGGGACCTGACCCCTGTTCGGGGCATCAGGCATGCTCACAGGTACGGATCCCCAGTCCACTCACAGAGTGCCCGTGTGCTATAGACACTTGCCTCTTGCTCGGGGCCTGCCCTCCACTCTACCACCTCCTTTCTCCACAGGAACCTGAAAATCGGCTATTTCAGCCAGCACCACGTGGAACAGCTGGACCTGAATGTCAGCGCTGTGGAACTGCTGGCACGCAAGTTTCCTGGTACGTTCAGGAGTTTTGTTAGGAGAGCAAGCTAGGCCTGACCCACTTTAGACCCTGGCCGCCAATGAATGTCTATGTAGAGCCAGGAGGTGGCCATTTGGAGGCAGCATCATGAGGCTGATGAGTAGGATTGGGGACCAGACTCAAGGTGGGGATGTCTTTTCCAGGACGGCCTGAGGAGGAGTATCGGCACCAGCTTGGTCGCTATGGCATCTCGGGAGAGCTAGCCATGCGCCCTGTAGTCAGCCTGTCTGGGGGACAGAAGAGCCGGGTCGCCTTCGCGCAAATGACCATGCCCTGGTAAGGCCCCATTCTATAGAACACTCATCCTGTTGCTCTCCCCTCTTGCCTGGTCGAGACCAACTCTCGCCTTTTTGTGTCAGGGACCTCAGTATTTCCCATTCCACTAACTGCTGTCTGCCTTCCTGGCTTCTGCCTTCTAGCCCTAATTTCTACATTTTGGATGAACCCACAAATCACCTGGATATGGAAACGATTGAGGCTCTGGGCCGGGCACTCAACAACTTTAGGGTACGTGAATGCCTTCACACTCCGCATGGCCTTGGCTCCAGCACCCCCTATCCCCATGGTACCTTCCTGAGCCCATTTGCTTCCCTGTCTTCCAGGGTGGAGTGATCTTGGTGTCCCACGACGAGCGCTTCATCCGGCTGGTGTGCCAGGAGTTGTGGGTGTGTGAAGGTGGTGGTGTGACCCGGGTCGAGGGGGGCTTCGACCAGTATCGTGCCCTTCTCCAGGAACAGTTCCGCCGGGAGGGCTTCCTCTAGGAGCCCCGAGGCACCAGGACTGCCTGGGTTGTGGACTGTTCATCTAGACCCTTGGGCCACTGCTCCAACCACCATTTCCAGGCAAGAGACTTGCCACAGTTTTGGGGACAGCCTTACTTCCAAATCTCCTCCTGACTGGAGCGGCTCACACACGGCTCAGCCAGTGGCATCTCCTTGTCAGGGAGGACCCACCGGTCTTCCAAGGGGAAAGGGCCCAGGGTGTCTGCTAGTAACTGGGTCCCTGTGGCTGCTGTGTCAATTAAACCACCCACCCCCTGGCATCTTCCTGGCCTGGTCTCTGTGGCTCCAAAGCCCTGCTGCAGTGTGGTCCCAGCTCTCTCTGCTCCAGTTTGGTATTTTCTGTGATGCTTTGTATGGATCCTCCAGAGGAAGCCATGGCGGCCTCAGCCTTGCCCCCTGGGAGGAGAGACTCTTCCAGCCACAGGGATTTGGGGGATCAACTGCCGGTCGGTCTTCAATGTTTGCCAAACTCATGACTCAGGGGAGTATGTTCCAGCACTAATGGGGGTCCTGACCTGACTCCATTTCAGCCTCAGCTGAAGAAAGGGGCCTTGGGGACGTGAACTGAGTCTGTAATCGGCCTCAATCTGGTTGGCAACAGCTCTACATGCTCTTGGGCTTGGCCTGCCTGTGTGTCTTCGCTGGACCTGTGATGTGGAAGAGAAGCCGAGAAACTGTCTTTGTCACCATTTGGCCTGAGTAGTTTGCTGTGTTTTGTTTTCCTTCCAAACCCATAGGGACACTCGGGAAGTGGGCAGATGAGAATGGCAAAGATCCATGGACAGATCCAGGACACTTTGCCAAAATGAAGCTGAATTTCAAGTGGGGGGGGGTATTTAATAGTGCTTATGGTGCCAGAGAGAGGACAGCAAATATGCTTGCCTTGCACGTGACTGACCTGGATTCAATCCCCAGCACCCCATACAGTCCTTTGAGCCTGCTGGGGTGAGCTCTGAGCACTACCAGGTGTGACACCCCCCCAAAAAAAAAACAAAAAACAAAAAAGCCCATAATGTGATTTAGAAATATTTTTCCATGATTCAAGTTAACATATGACTGTTATGCAAAAATAGAGTTTTTATTTCTTTTTTTTTTTTTTTAGAGGTTTTTTTTTTTTTTTTTTGGGCCACACCCTGTGACGCTCAGGGGTTACTCCTGGCTATGCGCTCAGAAGTTGCTCCTGGCTTCTTGGGGGACCATATGGGACGCCGGGGGATCGAACCGCGGTCCGTCCTAGGCTAGCGCAGGCAAGGCAGGCACCTTACCTCCAGCGCCACCGCCCGGCCCCTTTTTAGAGGTTTTTTATGTAGAAAACTAAAATAGAGGGGCTGGAGAGAGAGCATGGAGGTAAGGCGTTTGCCTTGCATGCAGAAGGATGGTCGTTCAAATCCCGGCATCCTATATAGTCCCTGAGCCTGCCAGGAGTGATCTGAGCATAGAGCCAGGAGTAACCCCTGAGTGCTGATGGGTGTGAAACAAAAACTAAAAAAAAAAAAAGAAGAAAAGAAAACTAAAATAGAGACTGTTGGGGGTCAGAGCAGGTAGGTACAATAGGTATAGCAGGTAGGGTGTTGCCTTATATGTAGCTGGTCTGGGTTCGATTCCTGGCATCCAGTACGGTCCCTGGAGCATTGCCAGACATGAGTGCAGAGCCAGGAGTAAGCCCTCAGCTCTATTGAGTGTGGCCTGAAAATTAAGAAATAAGAAACCATGCTCTGCACCTACTGCAACAGAGAAAACAGTGGAAGTTGTTGGTTGTGAGAGAGTAGGCACATAGTTCACCTGTACTGCAGGTAAGATGGAGAAGCATAGGGGAGAAAGACAGTCTACATAGAGAGGTGCCGCTGACATCACACCAAGAATCTAGAGAGCAGGCGAGAAGGCTGGGGAGTACCACCAAGGTGTTCTGTCACATCCTGTGCTGTGGACCCTGAGCTCCTATGAGCCATTTCCCTGCTTCCAGCTCTGGCTGCAGACCTACTAGGGAGGCTGCCTGTTAACCAGGCTCTTTTGACATTTCCCCTAGTTCCTCCTGAAGAATCCTGCAGTGATTTGCTTTGTTTTTCTTGGGGATAAAGACATACCTGACAATGCACTCAGCTCCATGCTGGGTGTTACTCCAGGGTGCAAGGGATAGAATCTGTATTCCCCACCCCCCATTGAACTATCAACTCATGTTTCTTGGGGACTGTGGCTTTGCATGTGAAGTTGGGGCTGGCTGAAGACCAAGAGCTAGCTGTATGAGTGCTTTCATTAGGACCACCAATACTTCCTGGAGAGCCACACCAAATCCCCACACCTTGGTGAATCACCTATTTAATTTTTTCCTATGATTCTTGGAGGATACGCTGCCTGGAACTTAATAGAAATAAACAGTTCCTCAGAGCTGTCAGGTGTGAAGGACTTGTGGGGAAAGAAGGAAACTTCTGTTTTTGGGTCACACCTGCCAACGCTTGGGTTACTCCTAGCTCTGCACTCAAATCACCCCTGGCAGGCTCGGGGGAACCATATGGGATGCCGAGATTCAAACCACCATCTGTCCTGGATCAGGCTGCCTACTGGCAAACACCCTACTGCTGACTTTTTGTTGTTTGTTTTTTTCGGCCACACTCCATGACACTCTGTTGCTCCTGGCTATTCACTCATATATCACTCCTGGCTTGGGAGACCATATGGAACATCCGGGATTTGACATAGCAGTCCGTCCTAACCTAGTGTGCAGAAGGCAGATGCCTTACTGCTTGTGCCACCACTCCAGCCCCATACCGCTGACTTTCTAAATGACTTCAGAGCTAGGCCCATCTGGGTGTCAGGTAGGTTAGGTCTTGTTGAGAGGGATCACTTGGTCTTGGAAAGTGTTGGGCCCTGCTCAACTCCAGACACAGGGAAAGAGGCAGCCTCTGTGGCCTCCCAAGTTAACTTTTGGTTGTAATCATGAATGAGTTGGAGAGAGAGTACAGGAATTAAGGCACTTGGCTTGCTTGGTACCATATATCATCACTGGCAGGAGTAGTCTCTGAGCACCAATGGATCTGCACTCAAAACCAAAAAAAAAAGAATAAATAGCTCTCACTTGGGATGCAGCTTTGTCCCTGGTTCAATTCCCAGCACCACAAAAACCAGAGGAGGCTGTATACATGACGAAATGAGCTTGTTCTATGAGATAAGGGGATCAGGAACAGGGCTCAGCAGCAGAGCATTTGGTCTGGATGTGTGGATTCTGGGTTGGAACCCCAGCACCATAAAAAGGGACAGTAAATGAGTTGCTACTGCTGCCAAAGATCCAAGGACAAGTGTGGGTGGTGGACTCTCAGAGCAGATGGGAGCTGCCAGAAATCTTTCTGGAGAAGAAGCAAATGAGAGAGCTGCAAAGCCAGTCCCATTCAGGATCAGAGGGTAGGGGCCAGAACAACAGTACCAGCTGGTAAGACCTTGTCTTACATGAGGCCAACTTACGTTGTCTACGGTGTCCCATATGGTCCCCTGCACACTACCAGGTATAATCTCAGTTCAGAGCCAGGTGTGACAACCAAAATAGCAGAGAGGAAGTACTGTGACACCCTTGATGGTTTCAGAAGGCTGGTCCCAGAACTGCCCTGTGCCCACTAGAGAACCTAACAGGCAAGGAAGCTGCCCTCTGACTTTTGGCATCCACTATGGCCATCGGCCAGCTGGGGAAAGGCTTCAGTCCACTGGTACTTGGGTTCCCATCCACTTTGTCATAACCAGCCCTCTTACCAACACCAAAGACTCCTGGCTACTTCTGATCAGAGGCCAGATGTCAAGGGTCTAAGAGGTCCACGGAGCTTTCAGAGGTACCAATTAGAGTGTTTTTACAATGTCACTGTGATGTAACAGACTACAAATATTTTGCCAAGCTCTCACTACTTTCCTGGAGTGACCAATGGGAAGGATGGTGCCTCTTCACTGGCCAGAATCTAGCCTCATTTGTCATTCTGGAACATAACATCCTACGAAGGACCACTCTGGACATAGTGATGTTCCCTCACAGAAGCTGGTCACCCTTCCTTTAGCACTGCACCTGGGGATACAGACTGCTTGTGGGAAGTCTCAGCCAAGTCTCAGCCAAGAGCAGATGGCTCGGGCCGGGCGGTGGCGCTGGAGGTAAGGTGCCTGCCTTGCCTGCGCTAGCCTAGGACGGACCGCGGTTCGATCCCCCGGCGTCCCATATGGTCCCCCAAGAAGCCAGGAGCAACTTCTGAGCGCATAGCCAGGAGTAACCCCTGAGCGTCACAGGGTGTGGCCCAAAAACCCAAAAAAAAAAAAAAAGAGCAGATGGCTCATGCCTGACTGAAAGACTTCTGAGGCTTCCTGATGCTTAAGTAATTCTTCATTATCAGACTGGTTCCCTTGGGCCAGAGAATAAATAGTACAAGGGGTAAAGGATTTGCCTTGCACTCGACTGTGTCCAGTTTGACCCCTGAGTACTGCCAGGAGTAATCCTTGAGCATAGAGACAAGAACATACACTGAGCACAGCCAGATGTGACCCCAAAACATTCACTTTACTATTTGGGCTAGAAAGATAGTATAGAGGTCAACAAACCTAGTTTGGGTTTGATCCAAAGCATCACATGTGGTCCCTGAGCACCACCAGGAGTGACCTCTGAGCATAGAAAGGGCAGGGAAGGGAGAAATAAAACCAAGGATGACTCCCTCAATCTGGGCCAGTCTTTATATAAAGTGGAATCCAAATATGCAGACACAGGGTAGAAATGGTCCTTGTCTCCTTTCATCCCTTGGAAAATATGGGCTGATAGTTCTTCACTGAACTTTCAATGCATACTGGGCATTGTGGCTTGCACTTGCCTTATACATAGTCAACCCAGGTTTGATCCCTGGTGTCCGTCCCATATAGGTCCGAATTAACCACTTGAAGCAGTCAGGAGTAAGCTCTGAGCACTGCCAGGTGTAGCCCAAAACTCAAACCAAACAAAACCCACTTTTGTGGGTAAAAGGGAAAGAGTTGGGGATGGGAATATCTCTCAGGAGAATAGACTGCCAAGACACCCAGCACAGCAGCTGACAATACGCCCATGCTCTGTGGAGGATGGTTCCTTAAAGAATTGGGTTTCAGGGGCCGGGCGGTGGTGCTGGAGGTAAGGTGCCTGCCTTACCTGCGCTAGCCTAGGAGACGGACCGCGGTTCGATCCCCCGGCGTCCCATATGGTCCCCCAAGCCAGGAGCGACTTCTGAGCGCATAGCCAGGAGTAACCCCTGAGCATTACCGGGTGTGGCCCAAAAACCAAAAAAAAAAAAAAAAAGAATTGGGTTTCAGGGCTGGGGCCTCAGCAGAAGAGCTCCATCAGAACAACAAAAGAACCTGATGCAGTGGGAAAGCCAGGCCTAGCCTGAGTCTTTATCTACTCATGTCATCTCCAGCAAGTCAGTCCTTCCTGGGTCAATTTATTTTTCTTTTGATTACAATGCTGGGGATCAAACCCATATGCAAGTTGTATGTTCTACTGCTGAGCCACACTCCCTGCTCTGAATATGTGACTGGTTTTGTTTGTTTTATGGGCCATATCTGGCTGTGCCCAGGGCTTATTTACTCCTGGCTCTGTGCTCAGGGATCACTCTGGTGGGGCTAGGGGACAATATAGGGTGCTAGAGATTGGACCCAGGTTGGTCAAAGCTGTATTATCCTGCCTTTCTGCTCCCTATGCATGTGCTTTTGTTTAGTTTTGGGGCCACATCCACAATGCTCATGGCTTACTTGCAGCTCTGTATTCAAGAATCACTCCTGGCAGGCTCAAGGTTACTGGGATAAAACTCAGGTCAGCAATGTCCAAGACAAGCACCCTACCCCTGCCCTCTGTACTATAGCTCTGGCTCCTGCTTTTGTTTGTTCTTGGGTCAGACTAGATAATGCTCAGGGATTACTCTAGGTCCTAGAGTCTAGGATCTAAACTCAAGGATCACTACTGGCAATGCTCAGGGGATCATACAGAGAGATGAGAATTGAACCCAGGTCAGCTGTGTGCAAGGCAAGTGCTCTACCCATTGTACAATTTCTCCAGCCCCTCCCCTAAAGTGTAAAATGCAGAGCCAGAAAGCTAGTGCAAGAGAAAGAGCGATAGCACCCAAAGCCCACCAGAAGTGATTCCTCAGTGCAGATCCGGGAGTAAGCCCTGAACACAAAGTGTAGGCACCCAGCCCCCTTTCCCTCAAATGAATGCAGGTTTTCATGCATTAGGCTTAGGGTCAATCGCCAGATCCACATGGTCCTCAAGCACCACAGGCAGTGGCCCTGGAGGACAATTAGGTGTGGTTCACTTACCCTCAAGTTAAAGGGTCAGGGAGATAATACAGGAGTTAAGGTGCTTGCCTTGCCTTGCATACACCTGTGACTATAAGGTGGTTTATGCACTTGTATTGA
Source organism: Suncus etruscus (assembly GCF_024139225.1). NCBI lineage: Eukaryota > Metazoa > Chordata > Mammalia > Eulipotyphla > Soricidae > Suncus > Suncus etruscus. The sequence goes on from NC_064853.1 coordinate 94,346,672, forward strand.
ACCATCTGACTGTGGTCTAGTCCCTCACACTTTATGGTCCCCTGAGCACAGCCCAGAGTAACCCCTCCAACACCTCCAGGTATGACCCAACTCCAGCACCCTCCTTCTAAAAATATTGTGAAGTGCTGTGAATCCAACGGGTGTGGAAGGAGTCAAAGGGTGGCAGGCTCTGGAAACCTCAGTTGGCAGACCATGCAGGCCTCACAGAGATATTGGCCCAGGAGATTTGCTTGCTCTGCAGCCAAGCTTGCATGTAAACCCAGCTTTAAAGGTTGCTGGCAGGAACACAGCATGGAGTTTCACTGGCACCGCACCCCTGAGGTGCTTGAGGAAAGGCAGAAATCATGGTACCATTTAAGCCCATTCTAATATGTATAGATCACAGTCTGTCAGTAATACTAGGTTTCTGTTTCTTTATGTTAAATAAATGGGTAATTTAGAAGTGATTTCTGCTTTACTCCACAGAGACAGACCTTTGAAACCCAAAATTAGAGTAAATATTTGTCAGCCCATACTACGGCATTTCTTTTTTTTTTTCTTTTTCTTTTCCATTTTTTTTTTTTCGGTTTTTGGTTTTTGGGCCACACCTGGCAGCGCTCAGGGGTTACTCCTGGCTGTCTGCTCAGAAATAGCTCCTGGCAGGCACGGGGGGGGGGGGGGGGGGGGCGGACCATATGGGACACCGGGATTCGAACCAACCACCTTTGGTCCTGATCAGCTGCTTGCAAGGCAAACTCTGCTGTGCTATCTCTTCGGGCCCACTACGGCTTTTTTTTTTTTTTTTTTTTTTTTTTTGGTTTTTGGGCCGCACCCGGAGATGCTCAGGGGTTACTTCTGGCTGTCTGCTCAGAAATAGCTCCTGGCAGGCACGAGGGACCATATGGGACACCAGGATTCGAACCAACCACCTTTGGTCCTGGATCGGCTGCTTTCAAGGCAAACGCCGCTGTGCTATCTCTCCGGGCCCTCACTACGGCATTTCTAACACTGCAAATGTCCTCAAGGCTCTCTCTTGGCCCTAATTTCTCAATAATCTTATACCAACTACTGTGAAGCCTAGTGCAGAAGGGACTCCATTTTGTCAAACCAATGTTAAGTTTCCATTTAAGGCTAACAAGGTGAAGTTCCATTTAAGGACTAAGTTTCTATCCCAACAATAATGACACAGACTGTAAGGCTCTATAACCACAATATACCACCCTAGATATCTAGCCATAAAAGAACATGATGAGGGCCAGAGTGGTAGGATGTTTGCCTTGCACACAGACGACCCAGGATGGACCTGGGTTCGATTCCCAGCATCCCATATGGTCCCCTGAGCCTGCCAGGAGTGATTTCTGAGCCCAGAGCAAGCAGTAATCCCTGAGCACCACCAGGTGTGGGCCCCCCCACACACACAAAAAAAGGACATGATGAAACACCCTAGAAACATCCAAGACAACAGCCAATCAACATAAGGACAAGATGTCCTGTTTCTAGCCTACATAACCTGGCTTGTGACCCCGGGGGTGGGGGTCACCTTCTGCAGAAGGTGGCCCTGATTGGTCAGTTTGTAACTTGTTGGTTGATGGAATAAAGCTTTGCTTATATTTTTTGTTTTGTTTTGTTTTTGGGTCACACTCGGCAGTGCTCAGGGGTTACTCCTGGCTCTATACTCAGAAATTGCTCCTGGCAGGCTCAGGGGACCATATGAGATGACGGGACTCAAACCACCGTCCTTCTGCATGCAAGGCAAAACACCTTACCTCCATACTATCTCTCCAGCCCCAAAGCTTTGCTTATTTCAGTTGTGTGGTCTTGTCCTTATACTTCGGACCCTAACAAGTAGACGTTAATATACAGCTGAATGAGGCTTAAGAAACAGAGAAGTGACTTTTAAAATAGAAATGTTTGAGGCCAAAGAGCAAGTATAAAAGGTAAGGCAATTTTTACCCTTGCCTGGAACTAATTTGTGGCAAACCTGGTTTGAACTGGTTTGAATCCTCCAGCACCACCAGGGGTCACTCCAGAACACAGAACCATAAACTGTCCCTGAGCTCCACACACAATCTCCCACCAACAAAAAATAGAAATGTCTTTATGTCTTTGTTAATCAAGTTCCCCAAACAGAGAGAGAGAGAGAGAGAGAGAGAGAGAGAGAGAGAGAGAGAGAGAGAGAGAGAGAGAGAGAGAGATGTTCCTATCTTTTTAAGTTCTGATAGTTCTTTGCATGCAGAGATGAGACAAGAACTAAGATAGCAGTACTGGAGATGTGAGTCTTGCCTGCTTGATACTTGGGTTTGACTCCAATAAGGCAAGAGAAAGAAAGAAAGAAAGAAAGAAAGAAAGAAAGAAAGAAAGAAAGAAAGAAAGAAAGAAAGAAAGAAAGAAAGAAAGAAAGAAAGAAAGAAAGAAAGAAAGAAAGAAAGAAAGAAAGAAAGAAAGAAGGAAGGAAGGAAGGAAGGAAGGAAGGAAGGAAGGAAGGAAGGAAGGAAGGAAGGAAGGAAGGAAGGAAGGAAGGAAGGAAGGAAGGAAGGAAGGAAGGAAAGAGAAGAAGGGAAGTGAGGAAGGGAAGGGAGGAGGGAGGAAGGGAGGAAAACCAAGGAAAAGAGAAACACTGGAAGAGAGTACAGTGGTTCGGGCACATGCCAAGCAAGTGCCTGACCTGGGCTTGATGACCTGGGCTTGATTTCCTGCATCACTTGGTCCCCAAGCACTGTGGAATGCAGTCTTGGAGGTTCCTCAACACCCCAGAGTGGCCCGCATATCCCCAGCACTGTGGAAGCTGAGCAGCACCGCAGCCTTGGGCCCTTGCACTGAACTGATCTCAAAGTTGGCTGACCACCGCTTGGGACCCTCCCCTATAACCAAGATATCCTGATACCCAGGCTTCTTCATCACCACTTTGTCCCATTCACTGTTTCTCACACAAGGGGGACTGCCTAACACCACAGGGACCTGGGTGTACTCACAGGCCACTGTGGCGTTAGGCAGCCCTCCTTGTGGGAGGAATGGACCACCCTACCCCCCACTATCCCTGTGTGCAGCATTAACTGTGGGTTTGGTTTTCTTCTGTTTCCAGGTGGGGTGTGAGAGAATCAGTGCTGGGGGGGGGGCTAATTGGAGGGGGTGGAAACTACACGGGGTCTGGAGGGCTGGTTGCTCTCAGGCCTGTAACTTTTTTTTTTTTTTTGGGCCACACCCGGCGTTGCTCAGGGGTAACTCCTGGCTGTCTGCTCAGAAATAGCTCCTGGCAGGCACGGGGGACCATATGGGACACCGGGATTTGAACCAACCACCTTTGGTCCTGGATCGGCTGCTTGCAAGGCAAACACCGCTGTGCTATCTCTCCGGGCCCAGGCCTGTAACTTTTGCAGGCAAAGCCTCCTAGTGTCAGGCTTTTATGTCTGTGACATGGAACAAGGGTGCTGGGGTGCCAGATTCGGGTGATGATTAAATAAGGTACTAGAAGCAAATGCTGAGCCTGGTTCTGAGTAAGCCCATGATTGGTTGTCACTGAGGTGATAATTTGTACCTGTGAGCCTCAGTTTATTTGGGGCCTCCTGGTCAGTGTTCAGGTTCCTCCCAGAGATACTCAGCCAACCATGCTTTTTGGTGCAAGGACCTGAGGCTTCTGTTAGGACTCAGTGGTGCTCGAGGGTGTCCAGAACCTTGTTCATTCTGCGGTGCTCAAGAGGTTGGTATCTAACAGGGTCCCCATGTGTGCAGACTCCTGTCCTACCTCCCCATCTGCTCATATATGTATTTGTTTTGGATCTGGGTCCACACCCAGTGATGCTCAAGGCTTACTCCTGGCTCTGTGCTCAGAACCCGGGTTGGCTTAGATCATGGCAAACATTCTTGCAGCTGTGTAATTGCTCCAGCCCATATTTAAGTTTATTCCTCCTACTTACTTTCATGGCTGTGATGACTGGGGGCATGCACTGCTCGGCCACATCACATGTGGTGCTCATACCCTCAGGCTTAGTGCTCATTGCTGTTCATGCTCCTTTAGCTGTGGCACCTGCTCCTTTTGCTCACTGGAGGAGGTGTCATTTAGGTGAGGCTCATAGGTGATGGTTATGCTCACACCCTGACCATGGTGCTCACTGCTCTTTGTAGTTCTGGCACTAACATACACCTGATAGTGGTGTGACCAGAAATCACTTCTGGTACCAGGAAACCACAGAGACAGAAATTGCCAGGGATTTGAACCTGTGACCCTATGCCTGCAAGGCAGGTGCTCCAAGTACCTGCACTGTTCCTCTGTCCCTTAGTGACTTCTTGATTTGTAGTTAGCTATTGTTTGCATGTCTCTGAAGCCAGAAACCCACTTTATTGTTTTATTTACTGGATTTGGGACCATACCTGGCTTTACTCAGGGCTAACTCCTGGCTCTATGCTCAGAACAGAGCTCTTTCCCAAAAATACTCTGGGGAACTAAGGAGAACCAGAGATTGAAACAGGATCAGCCATGGGCAAGGAAAATACCTCACCTGCCGTGAGGTCTATCTCTCCAGCCCCCAAACTACTGTATTAAGTGGCAGTGCCTTAGCCAAAATGACCAGACGTCCTGACTCCTGCCAGTCCTCGGACTTGGGAAGGCCCTTTTCTCTCTCCTTCCGCAGAGACATTTTCTTGAGATTCAGGGACGATGCTCAGAGAGGCTCTCTTACTCATGCACCCCCTCCACTGTGAGGGAAGTACCCCATCTCACTCTAGCTCACCCTACATTATCCCAGCTTGCTCCAGTTGACACCATTCAGCCCAGATCACCCAAGATTATGCTAGATCATCCCAGCTTGTTCCAGCTCAATCCAAGTCATCCCAGTTCACTCTACTAGATACTCCAGATCACCCATTCACACCAGATCATCTCCTGCAGTGCTCTTAGATGTCCCCCCTCATATGCCAGCCCTTGCTCCCTAAAATCACTGGGGTTTTTTTGGTTTGGTTTGGTTTTGGTTTGGTTTTGGTTTTTGAGCCACTCCCAGTGACACTCAGAGGTTACTCCTGGCTATTTGCTCAGAAATCACTCCTGGCTTGAGGGACCATATGGGACATCAGGGGATAGAACCGAAGTCTGTCCTAGGTTAGCGTGTGCAAGGCAAATGCTCTACTGCTTTCGCCACTGCTCCAGGTCACTGGGTTTGTTGTTGTTGTTGTTGTTGTTGTTGGCTTGGGGGCCACACCAAACAACCATGTGTAGTGCCAGGTACGGCACACCATTCTCTCTCTCTTTTTTGGGGGGGGGGTCACACCCAGCAGTACTCAGGGATTACTCCTGGCTCTATGCTCAGAAATCACTCCTGGCAGGCTTGGGGGACCATATGGGATGCTGGGATTTGAACCACCGTCCTTCTACATGCAAGGCAAATGCCTTACCTCCATGCTATCTCTCTGGCCCCACACCATTCTCTTGATGCATATCATCTCTCCAGCCTATTGAACTCTCTCTCATCCCACCCTGATTTTGCTTTTATTATAAAGACAATGCACTGCGTTTTTGAAAGTAAAGTGGGAAATTACTATAATACCTTATTTCCTCTTCTATTTTTTTTTCAACTGCTAGAGAACAAAACCCAAAGCCTTACAGCCTTACTTACACATGGCAAGATGTGCTCTACAACTGAGCAGCCACTCTCTGATTCCTCTTTTGTATCTTTTCCGGTTTTCTTTATTCATGGACATAGTTATATATAATTGCATCTTAATAATTGCTGTTTTGTATCTGTCTTTAAACTAACCATTATCTTCAGAGCAAAACCTCTTTCTTTTCATAATTGCTATGACAATTTCCATAATTATAACTTCATAAGGAGCGTCCAGGGATAGTGCAGTGCCAGAGCACCTGCCTTGCAGCTGTGTAGTTACTAGTTGAACCCCCAGGAACACCCCAAATATGCTGGGTGTGGTCCTCGTGGCACTGCCAGGGAAGAACCACACCAACAGAATGAAGCATCTTATGTGTGAGCTGCATCTAGAATGTGAAAACATGGTCTCAAACATAGAACATGGCATCCTCTGTGACTTGAATTACATCTCTAGTCTCATAATAATAATATGTTTATAAATATAAAACATATACATATATATTCTTTGTGGTGGTGCTGGAGATCAAACCTGGAGCTTCACACATGCAAGCAAAGTATTCTAGCTCTGTATTACATCCCTGGCCTGTAATTGTAATTATTTTTGGGCCACATCCAGTAGTGCTTAGGGCTTACTCCTGGCTCTGTGCTCAGGGATCATTCCTGGCAGGCTGGGGGAGGGGGGACCATATGGAATTCTGGGGATCAAGTCTGGTCAGCATCATGCAAAGTAAATTCCCTATTCACTGTACTATCACTCCAGTCCCTGTAATTATAATTTATTGACTATAAATTAGTCTTTTGGGGCTGAAGAGATAGCATGGAGGTAAGGCATTTGCCTTTCATGCAGAAGGACGGTGGTTCGAATCCCGGCATCCCATATGGTCCCCCGAGCCTGCCAGGGACGATTTCTGAGTGTAGAGCCAGGAGTAACCCCTGAGTGTTGCTGGGTGTGATCCAAAAAACAAAAATAAAATAAAATAGTCTGTTGAATAGATGCACCATAGCTATTCGAGCTTTTTCATATTGAACATTTGAGTTGAACACTGGATTTAACTGGGGTGAAAATTAATTTTGATACATATTTGTGTGGAAATTATTTCATCATTAATATGATGATTATTACATTATTACTATCGAGTTCTCAATTAGTAATATAGAATTAAAATGTTTATACCAATGGCCTACAATGATTAAATAAAGTCATACTTATTAAGTTATTGGCATAGAACTTTTACTCAGTGGGTACAAATTAAATTGCAGTCATTGTATTTCTATCATACCAATTCATTTAATTTTTGGACCACACCTGATTATACTCAGAGGTTTTCTTTTTGTTGTTGTTGTTGTTTTCGTTTTTGTTTTTTTGGGCCACACCCGGCGGTGCTCAGGAGTTACTCCTGGCTGTTTGCTCAGAAATAGCTCCTGGCAGGCACGGGGGACCATATGGGGCACTGGGATTCGAACCAACCACCTTTGGTCCTGGATCGGCTGCTTGCAAGGAAAATGCTGCTGTGCTATCTCTCTGGGCCCCAGAAGTTTTCTTGATTATGTGCTTAGCAATACTACTAGCAATGCTTGAATGACCATATGGGATGCTAGAATTGAACCTGGGTTGGCCAAATACAAATCAAATGCCCTACCTGCTGTACTTTTTCTGTGGCCCCATGATTCATAATATTTTTGATCAGACTTTTTTTTGTGTACATTTTTTGTTTTTGGTTTTGTTTTTGGGCCACACCCAATGGTGCTCAGGGATTACTCCTGGCTCTGTGCTCAGAAATTGCTCCTAGTGGAGCCAGAGCAATAGCACAGTGGTAAGGCGTTTACCTTGCACATATTCGATACAAGACAGACCTTGGTTCGATCCCCGGCATCCCATATGGTCTCCCAAGCCAGGAGTGATTTCTGAGCACATAGTCCAGAGTAACCCCTGAGCGTCATAGGATGTGGCCCAAAAAGCAAAAGAAAGAAAGAAAGAAAGAAAGAAAGAAAGAAAGAAAGGAAGGAAGGAAGGAAGGAAGGAAGGAAGGAAGGAAGGAAGGAAGGAAGGAAGGAAGGAAGGAAGGAAGGAAGGAAGGAAGGAAGGAAGGAAGGAAGGAAGGAAGGAAGGAAGGAAGGACGGAAGGAAGGAAGAAGGAAAGAAAGAAAGAAAGAAAGAAAGAAAGAAAGAAAAAGAAAGAAAGAAAGAAAGAAAGAAAGAAAGAAAGAAAGAGAAAGAAAGAAAGAAAGAAAGAAAGAAAGAAAAAGAAAGAAAGAAAGAAAGAAAGAAAGAAAGAAAAAGAAAGAAAGAAAAAGAAAGAAAAAGAGAAAAAGAAAAAGAAAAAGAAAAAGAAAGAAAATATCGCTCCTGGTAGGCTCAGGGGACCATATAGGATATCGGTTCCTGGGTCAGCTGCCTGCAAGACAAATGCCCTACAGCTGTGCTGTCGCTCCAGCCCCTCCATTTTTAAGACTTTTACTAGACATAAAGAAAGCAGAAAATCTTATAGGACCTTAAAGGGAATATAGCAACCATTACCTATTATTTATTTATTTTTGGGTTTTGGGTCACACCCAGCAGTGCTCAGGGGTTACTCCTGGCTCTACGCTCAGAAATCACTCCTGGCAGGCTCGGGGAACCGTATGGGACACTGGGATTCAAATCACCATCCTTCTGCATGTAAGGCAAATGCCCTACCTCCATGCTATCTCTCCAGCCCCAACTATTACCTATTAAACAACCTTTCTGAAAGATGTTGAAGGAAAACTGGGGATGTTAGTAGAGGGTTGTGGGCATTGGTGAAGGAATTGGTATTGGAATATTGTATGTCTGAAACTCAGTCATGAATAACTTTATAATTCACAATGACTCAATAAAAGTATTAATTAATTAAAATTTAAAAAGTGCTTTGCTGGGGCCAGAGAAATAACACACAGGTAGAGCATTTGCCTTGCATGCAGCAGATTCAGGATAGATCCCTGTATCCCATATGGTCCCCGTGCCTGCCAGGAGCGATTTCTGAGTGCAGAGCCAGGAGTAACCCCTAAGAACCACCAAAACAAAACAAAACAAAAGTGCTTTGTTGACTCTGCAGTCAGTGTTCTTATTCATGTATTGTTTTGTCTTTGAAGTTGCACTTAGTGGTGCTCAGGACTTACTCTTGGCTTACTCTTGGCCAAGCTAGGGCTTGGGTAGGGCTCACAGCTAGGGTTCAGGTGACCATATGGGATGTGGGGATTGAACCCAAGTAGGCCATGTGCAAGGCAAAAGCTCACCTGCTCACCTATCTCTTTGTTCCCCCTCTATCTCTTTTATTGTTCGTTTGTTTGCTTTCTTTTTGAGCCACACTTGGCTATGCCCAGGGCTGATTTATTCCTGGATGCATGTAAGGCAAACACTTTACCATTATACTAGCTCTCTGTCCTCTACCTCTATCATTTTTTTGCCACACCCAGTGACACTCAGGGGTTACTCCTGGCTATGTGCTCAGAAATCGCTTCTGGCTTGGGGGACCACGTGGGACTCGAGGGGATTCAACCACTCCTCCCTGGGTCAGCTGCATGCAAGGCAAACGCCCTACCACTGCGCCTTTGCTCCAGCCCTGCCTCTATCCCTTTTTGAAGTGCTTACATGCTTGACCCCAATGAGGCTGGGAGCCACTGTAGCACCAGGGATCACAGACAGTTCAGCTGCCAGACCCAAAGGGCCGTGCTGCCAGGATTGTATCTGTGGGATACCAGGGATTTGATCTCACAGCCATCTGCTTGTCAGACAAACTCAAAGTCATTGTGCCTGACTCTGAGCCTCAGTCGTGCTTTTAAAAATTTTGCCTGAACCTGAGCTATAGGATAGGGCACTTGCTTTGCATGGAACTAACCTAGGCTCCATTTCCGGTATTCTTTATGGCCACCTGAACACCACCAGGAGTGATTCTTGAATGCAGAGCCAAGAGTAACCCATGAGCACCACCGGGTGTGGTTCCTCAAAATAAAATTTTCTCCTGGAGCTGGAGCAATAATAAAGCAGATAGGGTGATGCTTTGCACTCAATTCACTCTGGTTCATTTCCCAGCACTCAGTATAGTCTTCCAAATTCACCAGAAAGAATCCCTGAGTGCAGAGCCAGGAATGAACTCTAAGCACTATTGGGCATGGCCCAAAATTGGAAAAAAGAAATGTTTTTCCTCCCGAGACTAGGGAGTCAGCTGAGTGAGCTGCAGCATTGCTGTGCATCAGGAGACCCCAGGTTCTATGTCCAACATTTCACGGTCTCCTAAGCCCTGAAGCAAGTAGAGCCTTCAAGCACCATTGGATATGAAATCAAAATAAACGATTCTCTCTCTTTCTCTCTGTCTCTATCTCTCTCTGTCGGTCTCTTTCTGTCTGTCTGTCTGTCTCCCAAACCCCATTGAATTCCTTAGAATTTGCTGAGCACTGGAGAATTTTTGCTTCTGTCTATAAATGTAGACAAATTAAAAAATTATTATAACACTATGACTTTCCAAGATGTTCATAATACAGTCAATTCTGCCGGTAAATGTTCAAACACAAATCCCACCTCTGGTAGGACCTTCTCTTTGCCAGTCCCCAACTTCCCACCCACTACCATAGCCTGTCTCCGAGCAGGCACCACAAATTGTTGTAACAAAGGCAAATGGAATTATTAAAATTTAGATAAAAAAGTTTCGATTTGAAATAAATGTTACATCTCTTAGTAGTGTTACTAAAGTCAGTGTCTAAGGCAGGGGTCTCAAACTCACGGCCCGCAGGCCGTTTGAGGCCCTCCGTACAACATTTTGTGGCTCACAGCCGGCCTTCAAATATTGCAGTATTCGCGATTATTCGCTTACCGAAAAATCACAATAAAAATCGCATTAGTAAGAAAAAATCGCATTAAACATTCTCATACCCCGAGCAGTTCCGTTTGGAGTATGCAAATGTTTAATGCAATTTTTTGCGATTTTTTTCTTACTAATGCGGTTTTTTATTGCGAATATTCGGTAAGCAAAGTCCCTTATGCAGCCCTGCCTCACCCTGACTTTGCCTCCTGCGGCCCCCAGATAAATTGAGTTTGAGACCCCTGGTCTAAGAATTTACTGGGCTCTGGATGGTGCTAGTTTTTGTGTTTTGTGTTTCTTTTTAGGCTCACTGAATTTGGTAGATTACTTTGTAACTTTTTTTGTTTTATTTTGTTTGTTTATTTGTGTTTTTGGGTCACACCTGAAGTAGCTCAGGGTTTACTCTGACTCTGCACTCAGAAATCATTCCTGGCAGGCTCAGGGGACCATATGGGATGCCGGGATTTGAACCACTGTCCCTCCTGGGTTGGCTGCACGCAAGGCCCTACCGTTGTGTTATCTCTCCAGCCCCACTTTGTAACTTTTCCATCGGATTTACACTACTATTTTGAGGTGTTATATGGCCACAAACATTTTAGGATTATATAGTTTGGAACAGAGTTGGTGGCCTGCAGTTTGGTAAGGTTAAATTGGACTTTTTCTGTTAGGGGATGAAGGGTGTGGCTCTGGGCTGTAGTGGTTCATGTAGAAAGGAGAATCTTCCCCACACATTAAAAAAAAAGACCACAGAGGGATCAGGCTAGATTAGAAACATATAATACAATATAACATATGATACTATACATTATTTTTATACATTACACATATAATCTATATAATATAGGATATAATATACAAATACCTGGGGAATATCAACAGCCATTATTGCCATTATTTTCTGTTGGAATTCAATGGAGTACTTGGGCCTTTTTCTTCCAGAAAGATGATAGATGTCTAAATATAGACAATTTTTGCGTAACCAAATGTATTGGTCCAATTTGGGGAGGTGGCTTAGATGTTGAGTGCATGCATACATGAAGGAAGTCCTGGGTTCAATCCCCAGCACCCCCCCAACTACATTGAAACTCATAGAAGGGGCCGGGTAGGTGGCGCTGGAGGTAAGGTGTCTGCCTTGCAAGCGCTAGCCAAGGAAGGACCGCGGTTCGATCCCCCGGCGTCCCATATGGTCCCCCCAAGCCAGGGGCGATTTCTGAGCACATAGCCAGGAGTAACCCCTGAGCGTCAAACGGGTGTGGCCCAAAAAACAAAAAAAAAAAAAAAAAAAAAAAAAAAAAAAAAGAAACTCATAGAAAAATCAAAATTGTCCATAACTTAAAAGACGGTTTAGTTCGTATAATATTCTACAAAAACAAGCAAGGCAGTGTGAGAGAAGCAAACAAGTTAGAGTAATTCCTGTAAGGAAGGAAGAAAGGAAGCAGCAGTCTGTACTTTATTTACTTTATTTTTTTTTTAATGTTTGACATTTAAACAGCATGGTTTACAAAGTTGTTCGTAGTACATTTGTTTCAGATATTCAATGTCTCAACACACCAATCCAGTGTGGCCTTCCTTCCACCTATGTTATTTACTTATTCATGAATATTCCTCCTTCCCCAGACAATGTTCCCTTTCTTTTTTTCTTTTTCTTTTTTTTTTTTTTTTTTTTTGGTTTTTGGGTCACACCCGGCGATGCTCAGGATTACTCCTGGCTGTCTGCTCAGAAATAGCTCCTGGCAGGCACGGGGGACCATATGGGACACCGGGATTTGAACCTACCACCTTTGGTCCTGGATCGGCTGCTTGCAAGGCAAACGCCGCTGTGCTATCTCTCCGGGCCCACAATGTTCCCTTTCTACTCTGGATTCCCATAGTATTGGGGAGTGCCGGTCCTGTTCGCCATCAAAAGAAGCATGCACTGGGACTGGAGCCCTACTACAGTGGGTATGGCATTTGCCTTGCATGTGGCAGATTCAATCTGAGCATCCCATATGATCCCCTGAGCCTGCCAGGAGTGATCCCTGAGTGCAGAGCCAGGAGTGAAACCTGAGCACTGCTAGGTGTAGTCCAAAACTAAAAAAAAAAAAAATTAAAATAAAATAAAAAAAGAACATTAATTGAGGTGTATGTTGATGTTGCTCCTAAACCTGAATATCCCAAAGGGAAGGGAAGAGGGTTGGAGCCACACCCACCAGTGTCTGCTGGAGGAAGTGTTCGTCTCCATAGTTACTGTCTCTGGTCACTGGCTGCACCCCAACAAGTCCAGAAGAACATTTGCACCTTTTGGTGTTGGGTGTGGTTCTATTGGTTGGAACAGCTGCTGCATTTCCTTAGGGAGAATGTTGCAAAAGGTAGTTGTGAGCAGAGAGGGAGCTCAGCGGGTTGGAGTCTCCTGTTAGGCTCTGGAGAACATATGGGATGCCAAGGATGGAAACCTGGTCAGCCATGTGCAAGGCAAACGCTCTACCCACTGTGCTGTCACTCCGGCCCCACACTGCCATTCTTGAGAGTGAGCAGCCCCTACACTAGAGCACGGAGCAGCAAGTAGTGCCTAAGCACTTCTGGGTATGGCAAAAAACAAAAAGGAATATGGGGAGCACGGTTTTAGACACACCTTGTTCCATGGGTGAAGATAGGTGAAGATAGGTGTGTGCATTTCTGCTGCACTATAAAGAACTCCAATGTGCTGAGGGACCATATGGTATGCCAGGGGTCAAACCTGGGTTGGTTGCATGCAAGGCAAATACCCTACCCCCTGTGCTATCACTCCAAGCCCCAAACTTCCTTTATTTAAAAATTATATAATTATATCATTATAATTATATATTATATATAATATATACATATATATATATATGAATTATTTGACATTGACAGGGGTTGAAGTGCGGAGCAGGTGCTCTATCACAGATCAACT